>NC_049210.1:11344098-11559098 GCF_013347855.1 Anguilla anguilla | reverse complement strand
CACAGGCTGTTATCTGTTATCATGAGTGAGAGATGTACCTCTCTTCCTACCAGCGCTGTCTCTCCTGTAGAGACCTGTAAGTGTGGAAAATAGTCTCCGGTGTGTGGGTGTGAGTGGTACGAACGTACTTTGGATGTGTGTGGACTCTTTCCAGTAACCTCTAATGAGTTTTGAGGTCGTCATAGATGAACACATGAAATGCGATGTGAGTCTGAAGGTTAAAATGGCGGTCTGTCTGGTGTGCCTTTGCTGTTTGTGTGCAGAAAATCAAGGAGATCACGTACATGCACTCGGAGGGCATCCTCGCCGGAGAGCTGAAGCACGGCCCGCTGGCGCTGGTGGACAAGCTGATGCCCGTCATCATGATCATCATGAGAGACCACACCTACACCAAGTGCCAGAACGCCCTGCAGCAGGTGGTGGCCCGCCAGGTAAGGGGAGCGCGCCCCCGACCGTCCGATTCCGTCAGGTCTGCTTTCGGAAAGGAAAAAAATGAGCGGAGAAATTTCTGTTGGATGTGAGTGCAGAGAGAGCACATTTGTTACTCCTCAGGCTAATATGTTTAAGCCATTATACGAGACGCAGTTTGCTCCTGCAGAGTTGTGGAAATATTGTGATACGCTTTTGTATCATGCAGAAACTCCTGCAGTGGTTCTTGGGATGGAATTACAACTTTTACAGTTCAGTTATTTGGCAGGTGCCTGTAGCCAAACCGACATACATGCGCATTTATCACGGAAAGAAAAGTCCGCTAAAACAAGAGATGGGCCAAGTTAGTGGAGCAGTTGCTGAATACTGCTCAGCTTCCCATTTGAAAGTGGTACACCGAAGAGCTGACCCCGTTGGTGGTGGGTTTTTTTTTCCAGGGCCGACCCATCGTGATCTGCGATAAGGACGACTACGAGACCATAAAGAACTCCAGCCGCACCATCAATGTGCCGCACTGTGTGGACTGCCTGCAGGGCATCCTGAGCGTCATCCCCCTGCAACTGCTGTCCTTCCACCTGGCTGTGCTGCGGGGCTACGATGTGAGTATGAGAGAGAGCTCTGGCAGGCAACAGGCTGCACATTCACCACTGCTGCCGGTACTGAGGCACCGCCCCCTCACCCACAGCCTGCCCGGCTACAAGCTGTCAGTCACCACTGCCGCGGTTACTGAGGCACCGCCCCCTCACCCACAGCCTGCCCGCCTGCAAGCTGTCCATCTCCACCACTGCCGTTACTAAGGCACCACCTCCTCACCCGCAGCCTGGCAGGCAGTAGTTATTGAGCCATTACTGCCACACAGACAGGCTGTGTTGTGCAGACAACACCTCCGAACACAAACCCATCCTGCCAGGCAGCTGGCTCTGAAGCCCCACCCATACCACTCGCATTCTGTGCTTTGTCAGATTTGCTTGCCGTAGACCAGCAATGTACATATGTACACGTCACTATGTACATAATTAGACAGAAGGCTTATATGTGTATTCAGTGGATTTTGGTCTCGTCGAGATCTAAAATAAGTATCACTGTTGTGATTTTGTCTTACTGTGTGAGCTTAAAATATCTTAAAGGCTGTTTGTATTTAGACATAATTTAATTTCCTCTCTACACCATGGTGGCCTTTGCCTCACTGAACGACGGCATGGTGGTTCAGGGTGGGGTTTGTGAACTGTGCTAAATGGGTGTGGTCTTGGCTTCAGTAAGACCACACGCATTGTAGCATGGCACAGCAGATCATTTAGTACTCCGCTAAGCACATATGCAACTAGCCACAAACACACAACGATAACCTCTAAGAAAATAGCATGGTCGAATTTGGTATCTTCATGATAATGAGGTCAGTATCATGTGTTGCACTGTCATAGTATTTAAGAAAAAAAACAGCATAATGATTGGTCTAACGATAAGCTTCTTGCTTAAAAGAAACAACATAAATTTCCAGCAGCAGTTGCCTGTGGCTAGCTAGAGATGAGAGAGTGGCATTATTTAAACTGAGCTTTCTAACCACAGCTATGTTCATTTTATTGTGGGTGGGTCCCTCAGTTTCAATTACAATAATTATTAATGTTAAAAAATGTCAGTATGTAGTTGGTGCTAATTGCTTAACATTAAACATTTAAATATGATTAAATACAGCAATTAAAATGAACACAAAAGCTATTTGCTATTGCACAAAATTGATTAGGCAATTTAATGTGTATCTGTTACTTCTGGTCATGCCTTTTTTAGTTGTTCACCTGCCACCCAGTGTAAAAAATGCATGTGTATTTTTGAGTACTTTTGAGTAAAGAAAAGAAAAACTGCACACTGGTAGGTGCATTGAGGTGGTAATTTGCATTGGTGTCTGCACTTGCTGTTTTGTACACAGAAATTTACAACCATGCTTTTAAAATCTGATTGCGATTCATATGCATTTTCGAGATTAGCTCATTTACACCGAAAGGGAAGGGGACGGTCATGCGGTCCATTGTAGCCTATGTTTGATGGTCGCTTTGACCGCTTATGACCCCACCGCTGGCCCTTAGCACACCATGTGAAGCCACTGAAAGGATTGATTGTCCCCTGCAGATTACACCACGGGCCTCAAACGCGAACGCTTTCAGAGCAATACCCCGTTGGAGAAGGGCCGTGACGAACGATCTGACCCCAGACCAGATCGTTCGTCACGGAGACGGTGCGCTGGTAGCTCTTCTCAGTCGGGTTAACGGGGTGTGGTGAAAACACACGGGCCGGTCCGCACGCCGCCAGATGTGGACAACGCCAGAGGCGCTGTGCTCTGACAGCTGCACTGCACCCTCAGAGCTGCAAAAACTGAGAGAGAGAGGAAGAGGAGAGAGAAAGAGAGAGAGGGTGGAGGCCTCAGCGACATTTCAGATTTGGAGACAGATGTCAGGTGGTGAAGTGAGATGTGGTCAGTTGGGGTCAGATTTGATGGTTGTATCACTTAGCAGTCCTTCACTTAGTCCGTCCAAGGTCCTGCAGTCCAGCAAGCTCACATCATGAGGGATAGGCCTTCTTTCAGGAAATGAAAGCTGGACATGCCAAGTGCTGTTGGCCTGTGTGTGGTATGTCCAATTGCATAGTATCTCCAGAGGTTTGTTGTTGCTGGTTAAATTATTGGTTTCAAGCTCAGTTTAGTTGTGTGTAGAACGATGGCAGTAAGGTTAAGATGATTTTCAGAAATTACTCCCATAGATGCCCTTTAACTTGACTCTTCAATGATGACCCTGCAGTTAGTGTTGTTTACATGTAAATCACCTCTGTACCCTTCCTCCATCACAGGTGGACTGCCCAAGGAACCTGGCCAAGTCTGTGACTGTTGAATGAAGCCTCACCTTGACCCCACCCCCACCCCACCTCACGCCGTTTCAACTGATATATCTGCGGCTCCACCCCAGACAGCTACTCTCATGCAAATATCAAGATTGTGAGGGGAAAAAAAGAAACCCTTTTTCCTGTTTTATAAAGAGGCTTTTATCATGGCCATTTTTAATGCAAACCTCAAATTCCTATTCTATCTGAATGTATACTGAAATCTCTCTTTACCCTAAACCTGTATCTGAAGGCATTGTTCTATTATGTTTTTATTCATGTTGTTTTGTCATTGGTGGTGAGTTATGGGCTGGCTTTTTGGCTGTGTTTTTTAGGTTTTATTTTATGTATATATGTTTTTTTTTTGGGGGGGGGGGGGGATTTGCCTCACCGAAACACTTTCCGGAAAGTTTATGAAGTGCATGGTCATATTCTGAAGCTGTTTGCTAAGGTTCATGCATATACGTAGTGGGATACGTGCTTACTCGTATGGGTTAGTCAGTCCCCACACAGAGCACTGTCCATGCCATTGACACGATAGCAGATATGCAGACATGCACTGCTGCCGAGTGCCCGCTTTGTAGGAAGAACAGCTACACGCAGCTTTTCAATGGTAATGCTATAGACGCGTCATAGAAACTCTTGTGAAAGTTAATCCTGTGCGGTGACTCGGATATCGTAGCAATCTGTTCTGAGATGCTTAGGAGGTTTTGAAGGATCGATTGCATATTAGAGACCATAGTTTAGAAAAACCAATCTTGCGAACCAAAAGGAGTTAGTCCATTGTATTGGGTTAGGTTTGAATGCATTCTGAACTTTTTTTTTTTTTCCCCCTGGTTCTGGTGAGTCTGCCAGGTTAACCGTGGTCATGAACTCTACTGTATGTACACTTTCTTTCACCATCAGGTGAAGATTTTGTCTGGTGTTGTAGAAAACTTGTCTGTTTCAGGCTGTCTGTGAAGTGGTCATTTTAACATAATTCTCCATTTGTTGAGCTTGTCCATAATTACAAATTTTCTTGCGGAAGGAGAACCGATTATGAAAAATAATTTGCCTTTTTTTTTCCAAATTTGTTTCTGTGCTGAAATTTTTTCTCTGTACATATTTTATATATACAGAAATACTGCTTTCTTTCTCTTGAATCAAACTGCTTATCTAGAGAAGCTCAATGCTGGTGTAATTCTGGAGTTTTCAGAAGTAGAGTGCTGTTTTACCTTCTTGGCTACAATCAAAACAGCAGTCAAGTCTATTGATATTTAGACATAATGTTGCAGAATTCTGTGCACAGCTAAAGTCTGAGAAGAATGTGAACCTTTTTTCCTCCTTTCAGGAAAGTGCATAGTTACACACATACTGACACACCTGCCCAGAAATGCTTCCAGTGCCTAATCATGTAACTGATTTCTTAGCAGAAGATGATACTTATGGATCATGTGCACGTATGTAATGAGTGGAACTAGAACCGGCTAGTTTAGGGGTCGTCAGGTGTTTGATGTTACTGTGATTACTGTCTGCACTATATAGTTGTGTTTTAGTCAGTCGCACTGCTCAGTTGTTACTTCCTTTTATGCATTTATTTCTTGTTTAGTTACTTTAGTTTCTTTACGTTACTTTGCCTTGTTTTAGAGGGGGTCCCATTTATTAGGGTGCAGCCTTCAGTTTACAAATGAAGTACCTTTATGTTACTGGCTGGGGCATGGAGATTTTCAGTAGAAAGCTTGCCCATACTTGCCTGTGCCATCAAGTTGTTTTTCTGTTTTTTTTTGTTGTTTTTTGTAATCATGGGACCATTATTTTGTTTTTCATTTCTGTGTCAATTTTCTTTATTTGTAGTAATTGTGTGTTTTTGATTGTTACAAGCAAGATAGCCCCCTGGCATAGTCCTCTGATCAACTGGATGGTAACCATACATAACGGCAGTTGGTTTTTATGGGGTGTAGTAGTTTTGGGTGTTGGGGTGAGTTAGGGGGTGTTAATAGTTGCACCGAGAAATTTCAAAGAAACACACAGTGGGATGCTGTAAGTTTGTTATCCAAAGCAGCTGCTATTATAGGGGGGGAATTAATGTTAGTGTGATATCTGTAAGGCCCAGGGAGTGTACCTTTTGCACTAAGGTCACAAGCAAAGCCACATTGGTTTGCATGCCAGGACCCCACTCTTTGACATCATTTACAGTGTCCAAAAATGGGCCTTTTGTTTTTGCATGTGGTTGCAAGACATAATAAATGCTGGTGTATGTAGACATCTTAAAACATTTCATTTCTTTTTTTCATGAAATTCTTTTTCATTATTCCAGTGTGTTTGTGAATCCGTCCTGTAGGAGAAATTAGATGCAGTTTTAATATGCTTTGTGTGCCAATCTGTGTGACCTTAGCACAAAGGATATTCATTAGATGTTTCGGTTAGCAGAGCAGGGCATGCAGAAGAGAGCTCTGGTGTTTAGACTGGGTACTAAACTGGTTTCCGTAGAGTAGCCGAAGTGTCAGAGTTTGAGTGCTTTGAATTCTGTTTTAAAAGCTCCTGCAGAAAATGAACACAGCCTTTGATGTCTGTCTGGATGATAACAATGCTTATCTGTCCACCTCTTTGGTTCACTCAGTACATACTGTATTCATGATAGTGCAGTCGGGTAACTGCAATGTCAGATTTACCTCGGTTGACGGTGTCCTTATTGAACACCATTCCGTTTCCTGATGAAGAGAAGATGGGGGTTGTATTATTACAACAGATGCAATAAAACCAGTTCCTTCCTTTAATTTTCTGTACCTTATGTACCGCAAACTAACCACGCACAGAATGGTTCAAAGTAGCCAATAATTGAAGGAAATGAGGTGAGGACACTATTCAATCTAGCCAGATTGAGTTGTGGCTTCAATATTAGAGGAATTTCAATTTCAGTTGGAGTTGCTTTTTATTTTACACCGGATATTCCAATACATATTTCATATTCTGTACCTCTTGTAAAGAAAGTGATCCCAATGTGTCATTCTAATATGATACTGAAAGCTTGCCTTGAAACTAGAACAGAAACTGCTCCAGAAAGATTCAAAATCTTAACTGGTAAAATATAATATGGCATGAAAATGCAGTAAGATGACATGGTGGCTGCTATGACGAGAAAATAATTGAAAGTTTGTTGTATATTAAAGTATGTTACAGGAAGCTTGGTGTAGCTTTGGTACTACTTTTTACTTGGCCTATAAATTAAGGATAATTAATCATTTTTGCTGGTTATTGTATAATCCCTTCCTATAGGAGAATGCATTAATTTAATTGTAAGCAGTGCTTGACCACCGATGCTTCTCCATGGGATTTTCAAATGTTCAGAAAATTCACCTTTATACAAAATTGAAAAAGCACATAATACCTTTATTATACTGAAATGGTTAAAAAACAGATGAAAAATAAAAGCTATAAAATTGTAACAAGATAAAAATGTACATAAAATTCAAGTTGCACGGAGTGTTACAGAAATATTCAGCCTTGAGCAACTCCAAGAATGGTTGAGTCTCACAAACAAGATTTGTAGAGTTCCAAAATTGTAGAGAACACTTCTATTAAACACTGGCTCAAAGCAACCACAACTGATACAATAGGCCCATAGCTCCTACAGAGAGACATAATGGCACAGATCATTGGAATGGCACATCTACAAAGAGCCAAAATGGCAGACAGTGCTGAGGAAGAGCACTGACTGAGAGCCACAGTGACCATCTGCACTGATTGGTAACACTGAGTCAAAGCCTCACTTGTTGACAGCTGAGGTGTCTCAAAGTATTGTCCCAGAATTTCTGCTAAAATCTTTGACCGAGCGATTTGGCTGAGTGCAGCAACAGTTGCCCGCATGGGTTCTGAACATCCACCTAGTGAAACAACGGCTGTCAATGTTAGCCAAGAACATTTATTCAAAGCTAGTGTGGTTGAAAACAGTAGGACTGCACATTTGCTAAGAGCACGGATAGCCTCAAATACAGGTGCTGGGCATTTACTCAGAGCCAGTATAATGTCAAGCATGGGTCCAGAGAATTCGTTTAAGGCAAAGATGGCTTTGAGAAATGGCCATGATCTTCTCCTTAATGCAACCATCACAGAATTCACAGTCTTCGAGTGACAGGCAAATGCAATCCCTACTGCTAGCATTAGCCAAAAGCATTTACTTACAGCAACCACCAACAACCGTCTCAACCCCTTGCTGAAACCAAACAGGGCCCAGGCAGTGGGCTTGGACCTTCTGCAGAACCACAGCATCATGGAAAGGATGGGCTTGGATCTTCCGATAACAGAGAGCAGTGCCAACAGGATTGGTTTGGATCTTCTGGATAGACGGACAGCTGCAGAAATGATGGGTGTTGATCTCCGACAGACAGAAAGCAGAGCTCCTAGGATCCATTTAGCTGTCCTGCAGAGAGCAATCCCCACAGGTAGGCTAAGTCTTGACCTTTTGCAGAGGCGGTGCACTGTGAACAGGACTGGCCTGGACTTCCTGCAAACAAAAAGGAGTGCAGAGAGGATGGATCTTGATCTTCTGCCTAGAGAAAGCGCTGCCAAAAGGGTTGTCCTTGACAATTTGCCCAGAGTGAGTACTGTCAAAAGGATGCATCTCAGCCTTCTTCTAAGGGTAATCATCCCTGGGAGAATGAAACTGGTCACCTGTGTAAATCTAACAAGGCAGCTGATGTCATTTTAGATCTATGGCTGTGAGATTCCAAAGCAGGTGGCCCCTAAGCACAAGATCAAAGCAGCCTGCCCCCAAAGCCTGAGTGGAACTGGCTTTGGCTGGATATGTCTTGGCTGCAGGCTCACCTGAGAAAAAAATGACAATGCCCAAAATCCAGGTATTTAAAACCTCTCAGCTTTTCATCCCTCCCACTGCTTGTGGTGATTGGCTGCCATGCACAGCGATCACTCCCTCTTGATTAGATAACGAGATCATTAACTAATAAGACACCAGTGACACCACAGTCATGGCTTGTGATTGCTTGAGTAGGTACAGGTGAAAAGAGTTTCTCATTAGAATAGAGCCTGTATTTTATGCATCGCTGTAGGAGTGCTGATCTTGGATCAGATTTCTTCTTCCTATATTGTAACCTTATCCATTGGAATCTTGATCCTATGTAAATTCTCCTCTTTGAAAGATACAACATGAATACCATAGCTGTGCTTAACAGAATCATTATGCCACACTTGTGGGTTAATACCAGAAACCGTTTCCTACAACATTCTACCCATGGAAATCATTTCCCTTGACTACCATTTCAAGACTGTGTAGTATGTAACCTGTTGAACTCACTTTTTATTGGTCACAGCTTTATGATAACTATACACGATAACTGCTATTAATGATTGTTATCATATTGTTGCCCTTACAAATGATCAATAATGTCTTGCATAATTACATTTTATAATTAGTTCATTTACACAACCTTGTAGTGTGTAACCTTGTATGTGCAACCTTCTGCCTTTAAACAAAAACACTGGAACAACTAAATCGAGTACATACAATTATTATTTCGTATGGTTCAATTTAATGACAGCATCCATTACAATATATATTTTTTGTCAGTGTATTCATCTTAAAAATCATACATAAATTATTGTATTTAATATTTCATATTTTCTCAAATTTTCAGTGCCTGGTTTAGATCTCCAATCACTGGCAGCCATGAGCTTATTGAATGCAGATTTATAGTCAATATTTTCATATGATAAAAAAATACAAACTGCACAAAGCAGCATGAGCGAATATTTGCATTGCCCTCAGGTCCTTAATTTACTCCCAATGAAAGAACATGATTACCATATGCCAGCCAATTAGCAGCCTGTGTGTTTTAACGCAAACCATTCGCCCTTACTAATTGTCTTCTTACTGGAACACACAAATGCTTCTCTCTAGGTTTGTTTAATAGTTTCTCCGTAAAAATACATAATGTATTTAAACAGCTTCATTGCATTTTCTGTATTTACCAAGTTCTTTACATGAAGTATGGTGACATTGAGAAAACAATCATGGACTTGAGTGACCCGCAAAGACGTGTGTTCTTTTTTTAGTTGCTACGCAAACGCGAGAGAATATTGAACCAGAAAATACAAATTTGCATATATTTAATAGTTTCAGCTTTCAGTTAATGTTTAAGTATATATTCAGATATATATCTAAATATTTTCCATATGAAATAAAAAGTCAAGCTGAAGTATAAAATTTCACGACAGAAATATCTTGGTGGACTGAAACCATTTTAAGCAAATTTATAGATTTCATACTTTTAGCAATGAGAATGCAAAGGACTGGATTTTTGTGGGTGAGGTGGTAATGGTTTTGGCCTGCTTTCTCGTATCTTTCTTTATTTTCCCCCAAGCCTGTTTCAGCCTGATAGGGTCCACAACTGCATTTTGGGCTGTTCTGTGTCATTACCTGAAATGTTCATACCATATTTTTGGTTGTGCAAAGGTTTCGACTGACAGCTTGTGTAGCCTGGTTCCTGTCGCCACTTGAAAGAAGAGGATAATAGCATGTACTCTGATCTCTTACTCTCAAATGCACAAGGAGAGAAAATCTCAGTGGTGGGTAAACAATGTTATTTCTTGGAGGTTGGTGGAGCAGTAGAAGCTATGGTTTGTTATAAAATCTATTGTGGCTGCAGTGAAGTGGTCTGCTCTAAGTCAGTATTTATAAGCTTGGTGAAAAGATTAAATAAACCATTTACATTGCAGAGTATGTGAGCTGAAGTACTGGGGTAGTGGAAATGTCCATAGGAAAACTATATATGTACCATATGGATTCAGATAAGCCATATGCCATAACCACTCAAAATTATTCTGTGACGTGGGTGGGCTGTAAGCATAGAGGATGGACCTTATTTATGAACTTTATTGCTCGGGCAGTTGAGGGCTGTGCAGTTATTTCCAACAGTGAGTTGCATCAGAAAAGGGAGCATTTGTTTTTATCAGCTTGGTTGCTTTTGTGCTTGCTAGGGTGTGCCTGTTAGGGCTTCAATCCCAGAGTGTTGGACGGTTGACTTTTATAACTGTTGGAGTATGCCTGACAGTTAGTCTGCTTCCAGGATTCAGTACACTTAAACCATTAGCTGATTTTTTTTTTGGAGACAGAGTTTTTAATGGTGTTTCTAGTGTAATATGAGATTTTTCCTTAAGCAGGCAAGCAGGGAGCCATCTGTATCTTTAAAGTCCTGATAATATCATGTTCATTTTGGTTCCATTCTTTCTTTTTTGATTGTTGTACCATCAGTGGAACTTTCTAAAATAAGTACTTTCCATAGTTTTCCATAGTAGAAGGCATTTATCCAGTCCATCTTTGAGTTCCTTCATTACTCTCTTTATTGCCAGCATTCAGCCTGTGTATGGCCTATTTAAAAAAAAAAAGGTTTTCTGGAAGCCAGTAAACAAATTACGAGTCACAACGTCTTTGCTCAGTGTTTTCTTTCCAATTCATTACAGTTATGTTGGGTTCTTTGAAGTATATATGTGTAACAAGAGATCTAACAAGTACATAACATGTTGCAATGTCAATGTTGCCCTTGTTTAACGTAGTTATGTTGGCAATCTTTTTAAAAAGGAATATGCACCACTTTGCGGCATTCGTTGATCTTCAGATGCATAGATATGGTATATGGCAACATTGCACATGGCAACCAGTGAATTTGAAACACAGTCAGAGGAACAAGGAACAAAGAGGAGATGTCAAAATACATACAGGTTACCATCCTGCAAAAATGCAGGCAATTGTATCTATGGCTCAAATGTTTAAATAAGCATTAGGGAAAACACCATTTAAAAACTATTTTTATTTTAGATTTTAGATTTTTCCAAGTTTACTTCCAAATGCAGCTTCCCTGTTTGAAATATTTTATTGCTCCAAGAGGAGTAAAATACTGTACCAAGGCCCAACATGAGTAACACAGCATGCCAGGTCTATCCCTGCCTGAGTACTGTCTCATCCAAAAGCCCAAACTTCTAAAATGGAGAAAAACACCAGGAAATCATGTTCAGTTCAGCTCAAAACAGCTTTGCCTTTGAAAACATTAACTGCGTTTTGACGCCGCCCTGGTGAGGAGCAATCATTCTGGATTTGGCCTCCCTTGTCACTTGTAGCGCAATTAAAACAATTTTCCATTCTGAAATAGGCTTCTTAAAGCGGAGTCCTGTTTCTTGTGCTTTCTGCTAGCAGCTTGGCTTGCGAAGGAGACTTGGAGAAAGTGCTTCATAGCTCTGGATGCGTAACTTCTTGGCAGAAGCTGAAAGTGGGTCAGGGAATGGACTGTATCACCCCAGCTCTCAGTTCCTGGCTGCAATACAATGTCCTGACACCCGTGTCAGCCTGTTCCTTCACCTACGTCCACTGCTTGTAAACTTTTATCGCAAACTCAGCACCCATACATCTACACTGATCTAGAAACTTTTTAGTGGTTTGACCACAATCAATCAGGTCAATAGGCTAATTTAGCCAGAAGCCCAAAAACCACTAAAACAAGGAGCCTCAAAACAGGAAAACACTCATTTTAAGAGCTGTTCATCACACAGAAACACAATATTCTGGTATAACTTTGGCTTGAAATTTGTGAATTCTTCTGGCAGCCATAATCACATTGAATATGGTTGCCTCTTCATCACTAACTTTGAATGGTTGGAACTAAAGTCAAGGATTTCCTAGAAGGCCGAATTCTGTTTTTTTAAATGATTATACAAAATGAGGCCAATTCAGCTCCTTCAGGAAAAAGTGATTAAGTTGTAATCCCGAAGTGATGGCATTGATTCTGTCTCATGCAGCCCTGTCTGTGTATTGGCAGGCCGGCATTGTGGGGACACAAGCAGAAGCAGTCAGGAGTGACTGATGATAGTTGGCTACCTGTGAGTTTGTTGTTTGGACACTAAAATAATGCAAACAATCTGAGCCGTAATGGCTTCTCGGGGTTAGCAAATAAAAATACAGAATTCCTTCCAGTACATTTCTTGTATTTTGCACACGACTGAAGTGAGTAGAGCAAACATGATGGCCCTCACACATAGCTGAGGTGGTAAATTTCCACAATGGCACTGCTTAGCAGGAAATGGCTCTGGGGGAATCCCACACAATAGGACTCCCAGACCCACAGGCTGTCCCTGACACTGGGTGCCCATGTGGCAACTCAAACCCTCAAACAAAGCATACTGGAACACTTGGACCTTGAAGAAAACCAGGACACACTTCTTCGTCTTAAGTTGTCTTTTTTCCTTCCCTCACACGTCCTGTCAGGCTGGGCTGTGCACCAAGGGTAAATTCCTGCAGCAGGAGCATGACCGAACCCTTCTCCAAACTGCTGGATAGCCCGGATCTCTCCCCTGTCCCCTCTCCTGCCCCCAGAGACTGATTATGTCATGTAAAATTAATCCTGGCACATCTTCACCAGAGCCTGTCCGCATTTCCTGAGGATGGGATGAGCTTCAATATTTTCCGTGATACCTCACCGCTCTTGTGCGCGTGACATAACTTAACGTATAGCCATCTGGAGGTCATTAGCTTAGCCACACTTAGCTGGGGAAGTGATTTTCCTCTCCCTGTCTGGAGAAAGAGGACGGCGTGTTTCATGCAGAGTCAGTCTATTGTGCTCTTTAACAATCTCGGCAGCATTATTTGGCTCCATCGAGCCCATATGTAAAGTAACACTAGTTTATAAACCCATTGAACTCGGTTTCTCCTGACTTGAATTCCAGAAAGTTATTTTTCATGTCCATTTTTCAGGAGATTTTCAAAACAGACAAAATGTGTTCATACAACTGTGTAATTTTTTTATCATCTTAACAATAAGGTTTTAATATTAATTAAAAAATAGGTGAAGAAATCAATTTAGAAGGCGGGGATGAGAAATTAAAAAAAAGGAAATACACATTGTAGATTCCAGGAATGAGATGCACATGATCCAGGTGTAGACACCATTTCCTGTATTTACATAACATAAAATCATTAAACATGTTTACAAAAAAGTGTTCAAAAAGTGTTTTTACCCTTTCAACTAAATTTACCCGGTCAGTGATAAAAAGAAGAAATGTTTTTTGATCACCGTACACAAGAGAGAGCCTAAAAGAACTCCTTTCATGGTATTTGTTTTTCAGGGAATTCGATAATGGTAGATTTCGTAAGTATAAAGTATTTTGAGGAACTGCAGCAGGATTTGGGGGATTAGGAGTCTCTTTGTGAAATGCAGGGGGTAATTCTTCTGACTGGCTCGTCTTCAAGGGCCCCCTCTGTCACATAAAAGCTTTTGGTCCAGTCCTGTTTTCATCTTATTAATAGGTACTGCATAAAGAAGAACAGCACAGATAACGCGCGTTTAGGTTTTTGGTTTTGCCCTGTTTTTGTCCTCTGCATACTTCTACCTCGGTTGTCCTTTCAGGATATCCACAACATGGAAATAATGCATTCCGCTACATGATATTGCTGTCTGGTATAGTGGTTAACACAGTGAACTTCCTTGCTGGTGCTTAGAAAATGTCTTGCGTTAACCTTTGGCAAGTAATAGCATGCTTTTGAAACAGGAAGGGTTTAAATGAGATGGAAGGACATTTATCAATATTTCTGACATTCTTGTGTAAGGCTATAGTCCATCATAAATAGTTGGACATACAGGTAAATACAGTATGTGTTTTAATACATTTAAGGCCATATGTGCTAAGCCTTTGCAATTTGTTTCAGGCACAGATATGTTGCTTTTTGCCCCAGAGACATCATGTGTGCCAAACAGGTGTATATGCATTTAAGGAGGGAGGATTGTGCAAATAACAGACAAAGATATATGTCGCTGATTATATATTTTGTCAAACTGGCTAAATTTCACACAAGTAATATTGATTGTTTTTTGCATGAAAATTCTCTGTCTTTAAAGAGTAGATATAAATCAGGCCATCACAGCCTTGAAAGCATACTAAATATTTGCAACAAGAATCACACTATTTCAGCTCCCCAAACAGGAAATTAT
The DNA here is from genome assembly GCF_013347855.1 of Anguilla anguilla. NCBI lineage: Eukaryota > Metazoa > Chordata > Actinopteri > Anguilliformes > Anguillidae > Anguilla > Anguilla anguilla. The sequence goes on along the minus strand of NC_049210.1, from coordinate 11,544,831 downwards.
CAAATGGTACAGATTAAGCCATCAAGCAATCATTAAGGCTGGGTGTTTTTCATGGAAAATATTTGTTAAAAATGTGTAGTGTTCAAGGAATTTTCATACTCAGTGGCAAATTATTAAAATAACACACAAAAATGTAGGGACAGTAAAAAATGCTACAAGTTTTTAAAAAAATCAGTGGATAGGTGCCGCTAGTAAAAAATACAAGTAAATGCATTGATAGGCTGGTGCATTTAATTACTTTGGTCCATCATGGGAAACTCATGCATTTTGCCTTCAAGAGAACATTATTGGAAACAGAGCATACAAAAATTGCATTGCTAAAATAATATAAAGCAGAGTTACTGTATATATATTTTTATTTAAAAGTTATGGGGGCTTCAATAGCTGCACTGTCAACCAGGGAAAGAAAAGGCATGGGTCCAAGGGTCCTTTCTGTCCAAATGATTTATCCTAAGTTTGGCTAACAAATGAGGTGAAACTTTCTCCCTGGAAGGAGCAATAAGGCACAATTTAATTCTTCTATCATGGTGAATCTATTGAAAAGTACACTTCCTAAAATCTCCCATGTCCCATCTAGACACAGCCTGTGACAGGACAGTACATTGATGAAATGAACAGGAAAATAAAGTTGAACTCTGACCCCTGGCCAGTCAACTGTGATGTAACCAATCGTGTCATATTTAGATGGACCAACTGCAAGCAGGGGGAGGCCAGGAAACTTTTGCAAACTGCTTGTGGACACGCACACACTGCGCCGTACCAGCTGAAAAGACACTCATGTTTGTAATAGGTTGTTTCAAACAAAATGTTGTGCTTCGTTTTGAGTATACTGGTGCCTTTAGGTGGGCAAGAAAGACCGTAGGAGACCTCTGAAATTATATTATTCTTTTTTCTGTCAATTAATTCAAGTGATCAATATATTTATCTGAGCTCATCGAAACTACTGTCTGCTATGTTTTCAAGCTAGAAGACCTTTAGAGGCACAGAATACGCTTCATGAACTCCTTCTGAAAAGTCAGCTTTCTGTGAGCGCATCTCCTATCTCCCAGTTGGGAATAGGTGGAGGCTCTGGACTGAATCACTTCTCAACTGAAGGGATAAAACTGGTCTGCAAGATGGAGATATGGAAGCATCTAGCTATTGTTCAGGCACGATCAAAAGGCACAGTGACACAGACAGAAGTGAGTGCGTGTGTAAGATACACCAAACTGCCATATTGCAAGGTTATAGATTAAACAAAGCACTGAAATAACAACTCTATCTTTCCCTCAAGAACTGCACAGTCAAGTCTAGGAGTATTACAACCGACAATGGTTCTCACTAGGCGACCGTGGTGGTTTTGGTGCTCTTTTATTTTTACAGTGCTGTAAAGTGCTATGTTTTCCCTGTCTGCCTTTTTACACAGGTCTACAGGTTAATGTTTCCCAGTGTGCCCACTTCTGTCAGTACTCAGTGTCCGATAAAACCCTGCATGCTGCTTTTGGCTCATAAGGTCAACTCAATGTGTGCTTTTTGCCACCGGGAAAGGAGAAGCGGTAATTCCTTCATTATTTTAGCTTTCATTTTCCAATATCAAGTGTCAAACCCTGTGAGACAGTCAGATTTCAGTATGAAATGGTTTAAAGTATTTAACCAATTTTCAATATTATATCGGCTCCCCAAGGTCACATCACATGAGTCTGACATATTTAAATGTGTAATAAAGAAGATAATTTGAAGAAGGTGTTTGAATTCTGTGGTTAAAAATGTGGTAAATATCTCACATTGCATCTAAAAAAAAACAGAATCTAAAGTTAGTTTTAGTATAGCTGTGGATTTTACCTTTTTAGCATTGCTATTGATATGCATGTCAAATTTCATAGCATGCCACAGTTTCGGGGCCTTGATTACGTTTCAGTCCTATTCTGGTAAAGAGCACTATGAAGACTGTGCACATTAGGACTCCTAGTTGTTTTAAACTTTATTAGACACTATGTAAGCAAACTTATATTGCCATATGAGTGAACACACTGCAGCAGGCGGGGGAGGGGGGGAGGGGGGGAAGGGGTCAAAAGCAAGACATAACAAGACACTTTATCTCTGGCTTCACATCTCTGGGGGTCGATTTTTACCTTGAAGTACCACACTGGGGTCTGACAGCATTTGTTGATTTATTGCACTCCAGTTTTGGTCACACTATGCACAAAGTATGTATATTCTCGTATGTATAATGCAAAACAATCATGACCATGACACAACTTTCAAAATGTATGCGCATTTGTGCAGTTATTTTGTTCAGAGGATGGATCTTAAGTTACACAAAAGCATGTCGCATTTAAGAATAACATTAAAAAATACATATCTTTCATAAATTATTGTTTCTTAGAAATGATTTACAATTATGCTGTTACATATTAACGAAGGTGTTCTACATTCTCTGTGAAGGCTGATGCTCAATATACTTTGTGTAAAGTGTGACCCCAGTTTCTTATTGCTTGAGTCCAACCATCATGACTAATACTGTTGCTCATTTGATTGGGTTTGAACCTTTGAGAATGAGAATGAGAAAGGGTTAAAACACTGACCCAAAACCTCCTGATTCAAGGGCCAAGGTCTATTCAGCTGACAAAGGGCTTGATTTCTTTACCACATTGATTCAAAGGCCATAGCATCAATAACAATAAGGCATGCAACTTTTACAAGCACACTGAAGCAGAATTACAAGTACAACAATATAAGGCCAAAAGATGTTGTTGGCTTAACAATAATTTATACTATGAGGACACTGACAATGAACAAAGCCCAAGCCATGATGAAAAGGACAGACAGCCTTTCATTTAAGATCACTGATGTAAAATATGTACAAATAAACATCAAGAACAACAACAAAAAACAAAAAAAACAAAGAAACAATACACTGTTGATCGCAAAACTCTGGACTGCTTATTATCTCTGGTGACATACGTATGCATGAGAATTCTTATACAAGTTTAATAAGTTTTTGTTCTTTATGGTCCACTGCATCACTTGTAGTGATCAAATTATAAAGATATCTGATGGTAAATGAACAATGGAAGAATGTAAAAGTGAAATGTATACATTTATATTTATACATATATAAAATGATTCAATAAATGCTAAGAACCAGGCATACACATACACACAAACATTCACGCACCGATACTGCAAAATAAACTCTTTCTGATGGGTTTACACAGCATCCTCAAACAGCACACTTCTCCTGAAAGAGGTTCTGCAGTTTTATTGCCTTTCTTTGGCATTCTTGACCCAGTCCTCATCTTACTAATGTCATGAACAAAACTGTGTGCAGTTTACTTGTATTGACAACCAGGATATAGGCCACATAAAGTCTCTTCTCTTTGGCAATTACTGTGCAATGCGAAAGAGCGACAGGTCTGCTTCCCAGAAGTGCACCTGCTAATTCCTACCCTGTAGTATGTTCTCGTACCGAAGCTGTCATCGGTTCTGGTCGTTATGGCTCTTCGTAACAGTAATAGGCAATCTGACACTGATCAACTGTAAGCCACTCCATGGTCATCGGAAACCTGTGCACCTCGAGAGAGGAAAGGTTCAGTCTCAGGTCTGTAAGATTGCTGGTCTGTATTTTGCTCTATTCGGCTCACTTCAATCTCAAACCCTGGCTGCTTGGTGCGGTGTGTACCGTCGGTATGTATCCTCGATTATTCCTCCCTGAGCAAGGGTTCTCACATGGAGGTCACTATGGAAACAAATAAACAGGAGACACCCATAATGATGCCACCACATGCACTTACAAAAATTCCTTCCTTTCAAGGCCCTCCAAACTAACTCATAATGCCCTTGCGACTTTAAAACGATGCATTTCAGGAAAGCATCGGAATCAAAAGCAAATATGGTGTCGCACACCAGTAGAAGAAGATGGAGACAAAGAAGATTGTCCAGATGCAAAGTCCTTATTCATCCTGGCTGTGCATGGAGTTGAGTTTGATCTTGGTGGTCTAAAGGGCCAAAACCAGGCTTATGGGTGTTTCTGAGTGTTTTTGCGGTGTGAATTCTTGGAGCAGCCAAACGCACATCATTTTATGCTTAGTCCATGCTTTACAGCAAATGATTTGCTCCCAAAAAAAAGCAAAACAGCAAATTGCTCACTGTTATTGTCCTTTTTTTCTTGCAGCAAGCTTCTCAGCTGGTTGTTTGTGTAGCTGAAGTCATGTGGAAAGCTTAGCTGGAGTGGTTTGACTGGGAGTTGAAAGTGAGAGAACAGTCAGGGATGGGAGGTGGGGGGAGGTTGGGGTAACAGGGGGAGGGACATTCGGGTAGCTTCAGTTGACACTTTTGAGCTGGACAGTCCCAGGAAGCTCTCGTCCCTCCCACTTCAGTTAACTCTGTGACTCTACAGAGAAGGGCGTGGTGGAGGGCGGGCAGGGGGAGGGGCACGGCTAGGGGGCGGTGACAGAGGGAGAGGGGGTAGGGAACCCATCGGAGATGCAGGAGGGGGAGGTGACGGTGGAGCTGGGGGTGCGGGCAGATATAGGGAAGTTGGAGGCAGGGCACGGGTTGGGGGAGGAGTATAAGGGGGCGGGGTGATAGAAAGAGGAGGGGGTGTGGGAGGCAGCGGGGGCAATGTGGAAGTGGTGGAAGGGGAAGGGGAAGGGGACGCGGTAGAGCTGCGAGGGGAGGGAGGAAGCATGCCTTGGGGAGGGGGAGGGCTGCAGTTTTGCGGGGGGCTATAAATAGGAGTGGAATGATGGTTGTAGAACGGGTAACGAGGGGCTGTGTTGGATTTCCCTCTGGTGAAGTTGATGCAGCGGCCCTGCAATGAGAGGGAGAGAGAGAGAGAGAGTGTTCACCAACTGAAACAGACACTTTACCTGTGCCAAAAAACAAAGTAATGACCTATCACAGGTTAATTTTGTACTGTATCCCTGTACACATAACCCGGTTGGCCCACTGCTGATTATTCCTGGACATGGTGGGGGATGGTTACCATTGACGAACAACTGGTACAACGTTGGTTACTGCCATCAACCAACCACCAGTAGTCTTGCATTGGCTCAAAACTGTAACTCTGCATTTTCTCAACAATAGCTCATCAGTCAATAGCAGAATGTCTTCCTTCTGAAGATCGAGATCCATTTCCCAAAACTGAATGTGTTTTTTCCTACTCAGCCAAATTATGGTTGGGGTAAATTTATGTAATATGACCAAACATAATCAGTCTATTGGCTAGAGATACCAGAATAGCCCAGCATATTGTTACCAGAAAGCAAACCACAGCAAGGATGTGTATTATTTCTGCTTAATCAATGCAAGTGGCCAGTCCTTACTTGTTGCTAATAAGGTCCAACTGATAAAAATGACTTAAGGCCAAGACTGCTCCAAATAGGTCATGTTTTATTGGGGTGTTCAGGTTCACAAAAATCCCTACTGACTGAGTCATACATTCATGTGTGATAAGCACAGATTTCAGCAGGGCCAATTACAGCTGTGTGCAGAGGCAGAACACAGAGTTGAGATGAAGAGAGAGACAGGCAGCTGAGGAGCACTTTCCCCACCCCTAAATATCTGTTACCAACCCCTGGTACAGTATATATTTCAATTCAATTCAATTCAATTTTATTTGTATAGCACTTTTTATGCAGACACTGTCACAAAGATGCTATACAGGGAAAATACAAAATAAAATTGGGCAAAATACCATGCCTGAACCCCCAAAAAGCAAGCAATAGAGGTAAAATAAAATAGACTCCCTAGTGTGAAGAAAAACACTCAAATTCTGGCAAGAGTAAGCTCCCCAATGAGAAGAAATCAGGAGGAATCTGGCTGTAGAGAGGAAGTCCACTTTTCACAGGCCAGCCTGGTGTAATAATTAAGATATAATGAGTGGCAACAGAAATGTAATGAGGGACCTATCACTGCAAATGATAAAATGGGTTGGGCAGTTTACATTCAGAGGTAGTTAAACAAGCTGGTAAAATATTCTCTTGGAATAGTGCCTTGGAAGGGTCCTGCAGACTACGGTGTGTGCATCTTGCATACTGCTAAACTGATGCACACATAAACACACACTGACACATGGCCAGATCCAAGAGGCAAGGTAAGGCCATTGGGCTTGGCTACAGGAGCCATGGAGAACTCAAAGGGACAGTAATGTTGCAACCTGCTAGTTCGCTTGCCTGGGCTGTACGCCTGCAAACAGTGCAGGGAAAATGGGTGAAAGGCCTCCTTAGAATAAAGCAACAAAGATGAGAACAAAGGAAAAACACTGTCCTCTGACAAAAGTCACCCTGTTGCTCTGCCAAGAATCCAGGGGTACCAAGAGTCACCCTGAAACACCGGACCAGAGAGACTGGCCTGCCATTTTGACGGGACGTGTGATAAATTATCCAGACACATATAAAAAAAACTCCATATATCCTCAGTAGAACCTACTACAGATTGCAGCACCAGATGTTTTTAAGAGTACTGACACTTAAAAATGAAGTGTGTGCAGTCACAAACATTTCACATACACATGTATTTGTCTCATTGTGTGTTGATGGGACAAATGTTCATTTGCTCACTGGGCTGGTTGTTTTGCACACCTCAGGGATTACATAAGGATATCTGGCAGTGTATTTTACTGGTGAATGCATGTTTTTGGAAGATGGATCTAAACTCACCCACAGAAAGCCCTGAAGATTATTCTGGAATCATGGTTTTATCATTATATTTGTGATACAGCAAGCCTTGGTGATAACACAAATGAATTGAAGGACACACATCCAATCTCAAACTGCCCCCTCTGCATGCAATTAGGAAAATGAATCCATGGCAGCATAAGTTTACAAAGGACAAAGAGCAGCCAGACACAATGGTCACAACTAGCCTACTTTAAGACATCATAACAGCAGCTGCAACTGCTCAAGTTGTGTAAGTTGCTGTTGATCTCTGCAATTTGCCCTTCTCGTCTGAACCTAAACCATCACCTGGAGTCCATCAGCACTGCAGAGATGCTTTGGATTCCTGGTATAAAAGCTCAGCAATGAGGTTGCCATAGTGGAATTTCGCCTGGTGGAGAGATTATTTAATTGCTGTTGTAGTCTCTGGCTGTACTGAGATGAAGTCAGGCACACAAAAGCCTTTGTTGATGAAGCCAGCCATTGTGGGCACATTCCAGTAACATCTTAAAAGGTGTTTCTTTCATACCAGCACATCCAGTGCATTATATAGCAAGATGTGTAACTGTCACATTTCAAGGGAATGGAGCAACCAATTCAATTATCGTAGTCATCATCCTTGCCTACACCAGCAAACTCATTTCTGTAACATTTGTCGGGATTTTTGCTGATTATGAAATTGCCTTGAACCTTCAGTTATTTCACACTTCTCAAAAGAAAATCAACAATCAGTTTGGTCATGTCTCAATGATGCTGAGTTTAATATGGACCGGGGCCATTTAGAACGGGGGGTCTCAGAAATATTGTTATTCCTTGCTTCAAACTGAGACCAAACTGGCACATGGCACTGCAGGAACAGTCAGAGCATTCAGGGTTCCAAGTACATATTGGCCTTGTTTATGGCGGAGAAAAATATTTGTCATGATATTTGCACAAGCAGAGAGCATGAAATCCTTGTGTTTTTAACCCATGGGGTTATTGTCACAAGGGCTTGGTGTGTTAAAATTTAGGGGCTCTCTTTTTTTATTAAAGCTATAGAAGCTATTTACTTTTCTTTCTTAAAGCTTTAGAAGCTTGGGTGACCTAAGCAATTCCTCATAACAATTACTCAGTTCTGGTAAATCAAGGCACCATTACTGGCCCGACGGGAAACTGTGACCACCCACCTGTATGAGGGAATTGAGACAGGATACTAGACAGGATTCTGGGAGTTTTGGTGAGGCCACACAGTGATTATTTGATTCCATTCCAGCTTCGACCCCTAACCCCCCATGCCCCCCCTCCACATCACTGATGTTAAGGAAGCTGTAAACTCCACGCAGTGTTGATTGGAAACAGAAGCCCCTCGTTAACTGTGAATGCTGAAGATAATTACAGAGTGCCCAGACTACCTTTCTGGCTGTGAACAGACAGCTTTATTAAGAGGGTGACCAGGCTTCACAGTTAATCATTCAGAGTCCCCCAATACTAAAACCAGCATGGATGCACCATAATGCCAAGAGAGAAAAAAAACAATTGAAGAAAAAGTGCCAAAAGTGCTGCATTGTGCAGTAAGCTCTGAGAGACTGCTGCCCCATTCGATGAGCACAATATTTAAGTCATGTTAGTGGATGTGTGCAGGAGACGGGTGGTAACTGGAAAGCAAGGCTATTTATTATTGTAGCTCCTGCACTGAGAGGATTTTTATACCGGGGGGGCAACAGGCTTCAGTGAGTCTCTCATTCCACAATACAACACAGCCCGGGTCCTGATCTCCATGACCGAGCTCTCTGGACTGATACTGAGCCAAAACAAGTAAGGGGCCGTGTAACATGGTGAGTAACGGGGTCACGACTCATCCAAAAGCAGCTGGTGTACAGTGAGAACACCTCCTGGACCAGACACCCATCCACCACCACACGGCTGTTACCCATAATTCATCTCCCTCACCAAGCATTTTATAAAACATTTGGAGTGACTCAGCTGGAGATTGATTCCCCAGACTTCCAGGATCAGAACATACACTATAAGCACAATTCCTTTCTGAAAATAAGGAAGCATGTGAATCCTTAATTTCTGTATTATCATAGGACATAGTTATATATCTTTTACGAACCTTATGAACTTGAAAGATATGTATATGAAGTCTGTGTGAAAATAGAGCGAATTGTGTGAATATTTTCAAGCACTGCCTTATTATATGAAACAAACCTTATGAGCTTGAAATGAACACCTTCTATTTCATTAGTTTTGCATCACACACTGATCAAGACAAAAGCCATTCAGGCCATTATGTCAAAAGAGGAATGGATGATTCGCCCCTAATAAATAAAGCCAACAGTAACTGCATTTCATATAGAGATGAGATAAACCACAGACACTGTAATCCAATCACAGCTGATTGCTCAAGCCTGGACAATGCTGAGGGGGCGATATGCTGTCTGAGGCCATTGTAAACACGACTGCTTTTTTTGCGCCACTGTGAAATTCCATAGTGCAGATCAATCCAGGCGTTAAATCCATCAGAAGCAAACGTTCCCTAAACTCAGGTTCTATCAGTTTTCCAATCCTTTCATGCTCCACCAGCCTGCCCCGACATTTCTGCACTCGTCTTTTTCCTCGTTCATTTCATCTCGTTTCCCCGCATCCCGCCCAAGCAGCCCCCGCGTCCGGTCGACATCAAAGAGAAAGTTCTGCTCGATGCCAGACATAATGTGGGCATTACCTGAGGTGGCACGGATTAATGCAGAACCTCATTAGGGCCAATAAAGTCCTGGCGCCATGCCTTTGATGTGCCTGCCCCATCCTTTTTGCACCCACCCTCCCCCCCCCACCAACCAACCTCCCTCCACAAAAAAAAAACACTCCCACTGCTTCCCTACTGCCACTTCCTGCTCAAGATTCATGTGTCAGCATATCCCCTCACATGCTGTAACACTTTACTTTGACTTGTGGGTTAAAGACGGATCCTGTTACAGTAACTGTAAGTTTATCTATAAGAAATGGGCTCAGAGAACTTTTGCCCAGTATTTTTGAGTGGCTTCCAGAATTTTACTGACACTGCTCTATGGTCCCAGCCCAGCAGAAACCCTAACATTTGGTTTAAACAGGGGGGGTTAGCTCAGACTGAACGTCCTGTAGATGGGAATATTGGAAGGACATATGGAGCCACCGATCCTCCGCTGCCTCCTTCCAACCCTCCCCCACCCCACCCCCGCATGCCCACAGCTGCTAACAAAACCCCTCCCCCTACAAAAAGCCCTGTTCTTAATGTTTTAAGCAGGCCTGGTTGCATTCCATAAATTAGGCGCAATGAGAACAGCCCTTTTACTGTAGTCTAGATGCCAGCTCTGCCTTCCCAGGAGCCTCTTCTTCTGCGAGCGCTTTATGGTGAACAGCTGTGCCCTTTCAGATGCACACTGTGACACTATACAAATCCCAGCACTTAGAACTGCTCCAGTTAGCCTCAAACGCAAACCCAGGTTGAATTTCCCAAAACCATAAGTACAACACCATTACTGTAGGCAACACAATTGTGGGAAGGGAGTACAGTACAACACAGTAATCGTGCTGTGAGCACCTTTCCCTGCTGATAAGGGAAGATTACACCTCTATAAACCACTATAGGCCAGAACTGTTAGCACAGATAGTCCCCTTCGGGTTTCGGTAACTGGTGAGTAATCATAACACTGCTGCTAATGTCAGAATTTTGAAGATAAGAAAGGTCACACTGTCTTTTTCTATCTCAAGATGCTCTCTTCCGAAAGATACAGCCTTGGATCCTTCCTTACTGCTTACTGTGGTTTGCCAAATACTTTTAGGGCTTTGTATTACAATCAAACCGGATTAAAACGTTTAGTTCTTCCTCATGTTTTGTACAGCATTTTCTAGAAAGCATAAATAACTGCAGATGCAGGACCTTGGCAGGATTTTATCATATAACATAGTTGGGTGTATGATAAAAGAATACAAAAATTTGACTATGCTAAAGAACTACAGTACAGCTTCTGTTTACTTCATTAGAGCCTGGTTGTCAGGCTGCAGCATCCATCACAGAATTCTGGGGATACATGACCTAAAAAATGTTGGCAGTGAAATATCATGAACGGCATGCATGTCCAGAACTGTTTCAGTTTGAAACAGCCAAGCACAGGGTCCCAGAACTCAGGCCTGAACCCCAGAGAAGTTCATTCCTCGCACCCTGAATGTGACACAGGCTTAACGGCGCCCCCTACAGGCCATGTGGAATTTCACAAGGGACCAGATCCCTGCATTATTTATAGTATCTTGGTCACTCCAAGTGGACTGCTCGCTTTGAGAGATATATTTCATGTTTGATCCTAATGTTATGTAATGCACTGTAGTATATGTGCTGAAGAGGGACAGTGCGGAAGAGTTGGCTCTGATGCATGTGTGTGTGTGTGTGTGTGTGTGTGCACCCGTGTTTGTATGTGTGTGTGCGTGGAGGGGGGAGTAGTGGTCATAGCAGAAGCTGGAGGAAATCCCGGTATGAAAATGTGTCCTGTCTGCCAGAGCAAGAGAGCAGGCATGCGGCTTCATTTCCTCAGAGCTATGAGATGTGGGTCTCACACAGTCTGGAACATAGATGAGTTTGGCTAGCCCGTGTCATTGTTTTAAAGCTTTCCCCCCTCTATCTGATCGACCAACATATGTCCAACCATCCAGAGTTTACCCCCACTGTCTGGGAATGTTGTGGACAGAAGAGAAGGGGGGCTATTCAGGACCTGCTTACATGGATTAGAAGTATACAATGTCCAAAATTTCCTTTTTTTAAATTCAGGTCCTCTAAATAGAGCAAGACAAAATCAAAAACAAGTCTCCTCAGCCGATAACTTGATCCTCTTTGTGCTTACACACGTGTTTGTGATTTCGCATATGACAGTGCTGGCAGTTGGTTAGATATCTGTTGCTATGCGAGCTCTGCAGTGGTTTGTTGCCCTTACCTTGTCTCCGGGATGTGGCCTCATCACAGACACGCGGTCATAGCCTTTCCTCAAGAGCACCCACAGAGCATCCAACTTGCCCTAGAAAAAAAAGAGAAAAATCAGATTCTGCAGAAACACCCTCTACATGGACACCACTCCAGAGGAGGCAAGGTCTGTTCTTTCCACATGTGCCAGTGGAGTTTCCACTGTGCATTCCCACCACCGAGGGAGTTAAGATAATAATAATAACTTTGATTATATTGCACTTATCAAAGGATAAGTACAAAATGCTGTACAATAAAAATGAACAATTAAAAAGCAATTAAATACATGGATTAAAAGCAAGTCTAAAAAATAGGACATGGACTTAGCAAGTCTGTTACCCTCAGACACCTGTTTGCACCTATATAAGACACCTGTTCCAATTCCAATGTCAGCAGTCTGAAGACATAATGTATAAAATGTAATATCTATAGAGGGAGTTAACCTGCTCAATTTAGATTTAGTGAGCTCTGTTCTCACAGGATGTTTCCTCTAATTGTGTGTGAAACAGATCTGACACTTTAACTCCCAAGGAAGCTATTCACTGTCCACCAGAAATTTAAGATTATTACTCACTAGAGCTGCTATGTAAATATAAATGTGCTCATATTCATAACATGTCTGGATGATGAGTCAAGATTATCTTTATGGTGGCATAATTTATCAGTGAAAAAAAACAAAAGAGAACCTCAGTGAGTTTGGAGAAGCACAGCAATGTTGTATGAGATCCAGTGTGAATGACTACAGCCTTATATGTGCATATTGGCTCTGCTTCCTATCAATCATTAGTGCATCTGGTGCATAACTTTGCCAAGCGGCCTTGATGCCCGTATAATGCAGTCAATGCTGAGGACTGTTGAGCTGTTCTGTTTCGGCTGGTGGAAGGGTATGTACAGAGTAATCGAAATTGTGCTCCAAAGCCCAGGCTATGTCTTGCATTACTTGCAGTGTGCTGTTAGAAAATCTGACCTAGTTTATCCGCTGCTGCTCTCCAAAGCCTGAATTTGGAAAAGCTTGTTTGCTCATTGAGAATCCTGCATGGCTCCAGGAATCGTTTGAGGGAGGCGGGCGGTGGGGGTGGGTGGAGTTTGGGGGGGGGGGGTGCAGGGGAAAAAAAGACAGGGAGAAAGAAAGGCTGTTTTTTGTCTGAAAACCGCTAGCTCTGCAGCTCTAGTCCCCCGAAGGTCAGTCCAGTTCATGTCTGGTTTCTATTAGCAATCCCCAGCTGACTGTGTGTGCATGAAACAATGCGTTAACTCGCTCCTGGACCGGCCCGTCCCAATGCAGACCGGTCGCCGTCAGCGGAGCTTCGCATCGCGAAGGGGCGCGCTGTGAGTGTTACACCTCGCGATCGTCATTCTGAGCTCAGGCCGAAGGACCGGGCGTCACCCACTTCTGCTTGACTCTGAACCACAATTAAGCTCCCTCTTTCTCAGCACCAGTGAATGCCAAGGGAAGGGGCCTGTACGTAATTCAGCACTGTAGCCCCACCCCCTTCACACCCCCGCTGTGTTGGAGAGGTATGAAATGAAATGCGTCCCTTCACTGACGATGCCCACACAGGTATCATTCTGAACGCGTCATGCAACTCGAATCAGGAAAGCTAGCTTCGCAAAGACCGCGGACAAGTTTTGACTCTGCGCTGCTGCCAAATAGCATCCTGTTACTGTAGAGGAAGTCGGTGCTGGCCGCAGACCCAGATTTCTTTTCCTGTGGAACCAGTACATCAAGCTAAACCAGGGGCTAGAACTCAAAGTTGATGAGCTGGAACCAGGTAATGCTTCAGCTGTGTGTGGCCATCCTTCTCTTTAACTTTGCGTGAAAATGACCCATTTGTTCATTTCTTCTAACACACCCTCCAGTCTTATGTCAGTAACAGTTAAAGAGAACTAACTGTTTTTACAGTTAGACAAATAGTTCAGAGAGACAGTGACGTCAGATAGCCCACAGTATATTCTTAATGTTGCAGTCATTTATGATATTGCCCAAAGGGATTTAAGTGCACTGCTATGGAGAACTGGTAACTTTTGAAGTATAGCCACAATTTTTAAAAAGTTAATGCATGGTTTTTTCCTCTTTTTCAGTGATGCAAGCTACAGCACCGGTTATCAATCACCCTGACAGATCGGTACAAGAACTCAGATTTTCACCGTTTGTTGGAAATAAATTCAAATGGCACTCTAGAGGGGGCTATGAGTGCTGCACAAAATGGCTCTCTGTTCCAGCTGAAGACAGATTCAATTACGCCTCATCAAGTTACCTCACTGATCAGCATGGTCAGTGCACAAACCATGGTGTTTCAAAACATTACATTACACGAGAACAAAGGCTACACTGTTCCTGTTTTGGATAAGGCATTATTATCCAACTCCACACTGTACTTGGGAAACACATCCAAGGGTATGCACAAATTGAGCAAGATCCTGTCCTCCCTGTGTCATATTCTCATAAGTAGGGACCTGTAGCCGCTGTCCCATCTGCCTGGCTAACCGCTACAAGGCCATAGCCTGACTGCAGTGTCCTTCCGCCCACCAAACACATACACAGATACACACACACACACACACGGACACACACACACACAGAAAGAGAAAGAGAAGAGAGAGTAAAATAAAAAAAGAAGAGCCTGGGACTACAAAGTAGGAAAATAACCATCATTTTGAACAACAGTACAGAGTTTGACTGCACTGCAGAATATTCATCAGTTACAACACAACGTTGCCATTTCTCTATCCAAGCACATCTTACAGAAAATAAATAAGAGCCTACACTTTGTTTTACACAGACTGAGACAGTCAGAGACACCAAACATCATCATTTACCTGCCCAGTAATCACAATTAGAGATGATGAAGGACAAATCTGCTGAGTCTAGGCTTTTAGACTAAGACCCAGCATTGGCTATGAAAGGCTTTTACTGTGATAGTTGGATTCTGCTATGCTCTTTCAGGCCCCAGATGTTTATAACAGACAGCTGTGAAAAGGCTGTTGTGCAGCGGAGGGATATTCAAAAGGAGAACTAGCATAACAGATGTGCAGGCAGAGTGTGGATGTTCGGGAGTTTATGAGCCTTGATGACACAATGTTTTTTTTTTAACTGCTGCAGGTTGAAGGGGTGACAAGTCACCATTGCATGGGATCCTGCGTTGTCAAATAAATAAAATAGCTTCCTTTGTTGATGATATGATCACATCTGGCTCCCGTGGGCACAGAGAACATCCAATTATGCTCTCCCCTGGCGGGGGTGGGAGGAGCCACCTCCTGCCCTTCCCCCAGTTCAACTTTGACGTACCTTGATGGGCGAGTACCACTTTCGAGGTCCCAGTGGTTTGCGCATGCCGTTGTTGAGGGTGCGGGCCGGCGGCAGCTCAAACTCCTGCTCGGGCATCTTCACCCGCGCATTCTTGGCCTTCTCCAGCTTGGCACCTTCCTCCGTGGAGCCCTTCTCTCCCCAGCGAACCTGCAGCCGAGACGCATACATTCATACCGGCTCTGTATTTCTTTTGTAACTCTTCAGTAATGACCTTATTTTGATTTATAGTTAAAGGCTATTACTGAATCAGCTTTGGTCTGTATAAATTGTTGGTTTAATCCAGACAACGATCTTTGAATGGAAATGTAAATGATAACAAAAGAAGAGATACCTTACTGAAGCCATTGAGAACTGTGGCTGTAGCTATAGTCTAAGGCAGCTGTGTAGCTTTGGGTAATATAAAATACGATAAAGCTGTGGATAATAGAACATTATTGTGTTTATGGTAGAGGAAAGCTGGGGTCACTGTTTTGTATCAATTTGAGAGAGCACAGGTAAGCATTGTGCCACAGTCTAAAAGCCTGGCTCATCTCATACTGTGTGGGTACTGTGGTTGGTAGAGTGTGGTTGTGGATATTACCAAAGCTAAAGTATAGCTGTAGGTGCTGAGGAAGGAATTGTATGACCATGACTACTGAACAAGACATAATGTTGTGGTCAGAGTGCTAGCTGTAGCTGTCACCTCCATCCTTTTGATTCCTCCCACCCCTCTGCCCCCATAGTAGGAGGCGTCCACTGTAGGCCACTTCTTCTTAGGAAACCCATCATCCTCTTCATCCTAGAGAGAGAGAGAGAGAGACAGAGACAGAGAAAGAGAGAGACATCCTGTTAGTAAGGGCAACCTGCTTATAGGTCACCTGTCACCTCAGGGCTTCATGTGATAAGGTTACTGCAATAGCACAGTCAGTACACTCAGCTGCGGAGCGACTCATTACATCAGCTCTCCCTGATCTCGTCTCCTCTGATCCGCTTCAAAGTCTTTGTAACAGTGCCCAGCCTGGTATGACTTCATTCTTCCATCTTAAAATTAATGCCCACCCCCCAGCCCCCTGCAAATATTAGCTCCTTCGGTTTCCCACTTACTGCCAATGACCTTTGTCAAGCCTCAGGATGTGACGAAACCCATCAACTCCCCACCCCCCTCCTCAAATTCCAGTCTTTAATTCACCCACTCTGCATTCTGGAGCTGATCCATTCCACTGTGGCACGGTAGGGGTTGGGCCATTTCAACTAGCAGCTGAAAGAATAACCATCAGCAGCAGAGACTTACAATAAGTCCAAGGCCTTTGCTGAGTGGATAATTCCCTCAAGTCCCAGCTAGGGAAATCAAGTGGAGCGAGGTGTACAAATTTTAAATAAGGCAGGGTTCCACTTAATTTCTTAAAGGCTCAGACTAGCTACCTCAAAACAACATCGCTGCAATGAAGCTACTTCAGAACTGCTGCCTGTTCTTCTCAGATAGATAGATATGTGCAGTCATCTCACTGAAACAAACACATCAGGGTCACTCTGTCCCTCACCTCCTCTGGCAGCTTTTTTATTGTTTGACAATTCAACTTTTATGTCAGAGGGTAGGGTAGAAACCAAATGTGACAAATATTTAAACACAGAAACTTGGGAGGTTTTATGGCCTTACACAACAGTAATAGCTGTTGTGGTCATACTTGGAATTGTGGTAATAATAATAAGAAAAAATGTTTGATGTCCTAGTAACGTAGGCAGTCTATGAAATTCAACGTTTTCCTTTTGTTGTCCTGTGCTCAGTGTGAAATATTGTTCCATTAATCCGATTTGTGCTTCTGGCAGATTGTAAATTCTCAGTGGCCAGTTGAAAAACAGATGGCTTTGCAAGTGACCATAATTAGAACCTTTTGCAAACTTCACGAAGATGGGTCCCCAGTCCCCTTGATATTTCACCATAGAGTTAATATTGTTGCTTCATGTGATTATCCTTATGCAATCTTTCAAAGTGTTTACCAGTTCTGGTGTTTGGAAATGAATTCCAGACATCACCTGCATATCACAAGTCTATTGCCTCTCACAGATCTATCCATTTCACTTAGCCTCACCACAATGTTCAACAGCATAATATCATAATGTTTAATGAAGCAACAAAGGCCATTTGGCTCAATAAGGCTCATCACTTAAGCTACTATAGCATAACACTATATGAAGCCTTTCTCTGAACATTCAAAGAGTCTCAGCGTCCATTAGGAGTCCCAATGAGCTATACATTAATCACTACATATGATACATATTCAACATATGCCCAGTTATTCTTTTGACAAAATGAAACTTCAAACAAATTGTGTCAAGAGGAATGATGTTCCGAGATACAAATTGTTCTCAAAAAAATCTCAATGACAGATTTGAAACAAGGAGAATTTTAAAAATATCCTAGTAAATCGTAAATTGTAACTGTACAGTTTTTGGCTAGCAATGGGATGGTACATTGTCCTGAGAGAAAAAATAAAAATGGAGGAGCAATCTTCCTCGATATGACAGTGATAGAGGTGGAGGTGAGGGCTGGTGTAAGATAGGGAAGAGGAGTGCTTGAAGACTAAATCCAGTCTTGCCCTGCTTGTTTCCAGCAGAGACTGTTGATTGTCAGCTACTACGAACCTAGAGAGACATTCCTCCATGTTATGGCATTTCCTGTTTTTAAGAAAAAGCTAGTGAAGAAGAGACAGAATAAAGTAAAAAGAGGAGCAAAACAGAAAGGGGGGTGCTTTCTTCATAGCTGGAACATGTGGAAATATTTTGTAATCATCCCCTGGTTTTATATCTCTCTTTTATTTTGGAGCTGCTGTCGTTTAGTAAGATTGATTATTTTAATTAATAGCTCTTTGGTTTTGAAATTTGTTTATATGCTAATTAGACTTATGGGATTAAAGTCATTCTCAGACTGATCTATTTCACCAAAATATATATATGTATGCTTTGAAGTTTGAGGCAGCAGAAAGTAATTAAAGTCTGGAGATTTTCAGCAAAAAAAAACAAAGAAATACTATGAAATACAAAAGAAAGACTATGAAAGCAAGTGTATGCCTACGTATGTGTTTACATGTTATGATGACACCTGTGAATGGACCAGAGTAATGATTTCTTGGGACTTGAACAGCTGGAGCTACAAAGCAACTTTTGGACAGCCTTACTTTGATTAAGGTTTGGGAAGTATATAGTTCTGCCACTTTAAATTACTTCAGAGCACTTTTTTCCAAGGCACATTTTGTTAATTGAGACAATTTGAGTCTTCTGTGTTGGGTTCTGCAGAGGAAAGAGTTTGAGATCTTGGAGTGCTAGCTTTTTTCTTCAGAGCTCTCGTTTTGCTTTTTTTTAATCAAACAATACGGTCAACTTGACTGCAAAAACAACATGCTGGGCCGACATTCCAGAGATCTTGAAAACAGATACAAGGCGTCCCTTACCGAGCTGTCTTCAACAACCGGAGGAGGGGGTTCGTGGATAATCTGTGGAGGGGATAGAGAGAAAGAGAAGTCACACTTCATAACAAACACGTCAGAGCACATGATCTCCTCCGCTGTGGATTCCTACCTAACCTTTTTTTTTATTGGCGTGTCAGAGAGCCAAAGAAATGAGTTCAATGTGTGCCAAAAAAACTTGGTTACATGAAAACACATGACTGTGGAATTACTTTTTTCTTTCCCCTCTCTCTGGCGTTATTTACAGGGACGTTTCACTGACCTAGAAATCTGCCGTCCATCTGGCTCTTTTCCTAAACTGGAGAGTTTGGGTGGGTGGGTGGGTGGGTGGGTGGTGATGGTGGGGGGAGGGGCAGGGCCTGGAGTTGACAACACGAGGTGCCGCAAGAGAATGGTCATGTGCCTGTCCTCCTATTTTTCCCCCTTTGTTTTTGTTTTTGTAAGCTACGTGGAATTCTGGGCTGACACGCTCCTCAGCCATTCAGTCGCTACACTTGTAGGGCTGCCTCTTCCCGACCCAGCCAAGATTACGAAAACCTTCCACTGGAATACCAATGCGTGTCCAATACTCACACTAATGAGCACACGATTTGGCTCTTTTGACTGACAACTCAGTTGAAGCTGCATTAATTAAAGCAGCATGATCAATGAATTTGAGATGCAGCACAACACTCGCGTGAAGTGGTGAGTGCACCAGTCATAGAGGCGTGGATGTTTGTAGGGCAGCATTCCAGTGAACAAAAATCATGCAGCATTAACTAGCATCAAAAATGATGTCAAATGCAAAATTTGACGTTGCCCTTGCTCCTCTTGCGCCTACGACGCGAACGAATACTGTAATGAAACCAGACTTCTTTTTCCTTTGTGCTTTTCCAAGGGCTGAAATGCAAGCCCATTTTTCCATGGCAACCTGGGATCATTTTCCTAAACAGACCCGGGCAAAGGTGCCTATTGGAAGAAAGCGAGGGACACAGGAGGTGAAGAAACGAAGCCTGAGTAGTAAAAATAGAAATATTTTTCCATCTTCTCCCCCTACTCGACTTCAGCACTCGTAAAGACTCTTTCTATGGAGGGAGGAGTAACCTCTCTCAAGGCTGCTATAGAAGCACAAGCAGTCAGATCAGTTGGGTTAAATACTGTATGGAGTTCCTTAAATGAGAAGAGCAGAGTCCTGGAATGCGGTTGAAGTTCAGCTGAGGAGGTGCACAGGTGGGCATCTGATCTCCGTCTCCAGGGAGACTTGATGTCATCGCCGCGCAGGCGTTTTATCAGAGGTGTGTTGGTGTAACGCGCCGACCGCATCCCCCCGGAATGGGCCAGGCGCTGGAGACCCATGCTGATACTCCCCTCGCGCCCCTCTCTCGCCCCTCTCTCGTTCTCCCTTTCCCCAGACACCGCATTCCTCCCCTCGTCCAGCACTGCTGCTCTCCAAACTCCCGATCCAAGAAAAGAGTGATATAAAAACAGGCATGAAACAGATCCTCGCCGCGCTCCGTCTTCTTTTCTGTTTCCTCTTTTTTGTTCTTGTCCCTTTTTCCGGCTCTCTGCCGTTTGACAAATTTGTTTATAATCCAGGAGTCACACCTCTCCAACTTGTCTTCGAAGTTGCCTTTTTGGCTGTGCTCACAAGACTTCCTCTCTGGTTGGCCATGTACGGCTTGGATTGGACCCTTGAATGGACCAGTCTCCAGAGGTCAGTCTTCAGTGTACTTCAGTTCACAGGAGTCTCATTGCACACGGTAGCTTTGGCCCTCTGTAGACGGTCCTCAGCCACTCATCAATCACATCTCTAATGATGCTCTACCCTTTAACCTATCAGAGCCGTTCTTACTGAAAGTGAAGCTCGCTTGTTCTTCTGCTTGTTCGTGTCACACAGCCGCCGTGGAGGGAAATGGATTTCTGGTATGCAGATTCGCTTGACTTGGGTTTCAGTGACCCCACCGTGACACAAAATAATGTCTCCATCAAGTTCCATCCAGTCTTGACCTTTTCCAATAATGAGCTTGGTGAAGTATTAACCAACTGGAAGGAAGTTTAAAAAAAATCAAGAAGCCCTTTCCTTCAACTTCAAAAGCACTGAAACCATGTGAAACTTGTTTCGTTCAAATTCACTCAAAGCACTCCGTCTCTCGCACGACAGCACTGGAAAAGACATCATCCCTGAAACCTCAGTGAGGCCTAACAAGATGGCACATTTGAAATATGAGAGCTTTGAAAGAAGTCACACAGGCCCTTAAACCAAATGTAGCTGTTCATGCATTCCCAGGACCGTGGATGATAACCGGCCCCCTGGTGGTGTCGAGGTGCAATCGAGGAACAGGAGCGTCAGACTTACCACCGTGCAGCACAGGGGCCAGAACCACCAGACCAGGGCTAACACAAGCAGCAGCATCAGGATGAGCAGAGCAATGGCCAGGATTTTCCCATCAGACTGGTAGATGGAGAGGTTCACAGTAAAACAGGAAGAGAAAGACAGACTGAATGTCACAAACCTCATCACAATAAAGGGTTTAATCAGCTGCTGAATTTTTCAATGAGAAAGGACATCATCTAACAAGTGATGAGTGTATGATCAGACTGATGAACAAAAAGCACAAGTAACATTTTGTCCTTTGTCATTTGTACTTCCGAAATTGTTATTGTACAATGCTGAACAAAATTTTATGATAACGCTAATAACTATGAAAAACAGTAGTAGTTTATGGCTGGCGAGCATATGTGCACCTAGATAAAGTGGCACAGTAATCATATCATAACCAATTCATCTGGTCAGAGTATCCTAACAGCTACATATGCCACAGTAACCCAATCAGACTTGTATAGGCTACGCATGGCAACATTTCAATATTCTGAATAAAATATGATATTAAATCTGACACTGAAAATATTGAGCTCAGACATAAAATTCCCCTTATTCCCTTTTGTGGTCATATATGATCTTAGCTGGAACACAGTTTGCGGGGTTAAAGTATCGCTGAGGTAAATCTTCTCTTCTCAGTAAGTGTCAGCCTCCAAAGACTGAATGCACAGAGACATGCTGAACCACTCCATCCACTGGAATATAACGGATTATTTATTGCAGGGTTACCCTGATGAATGGGTTGTGTAATGAAACAGTAAGTGCTGAGAGCTGGAAGTGTCACACTGTGAAGAATCTGAGGACATGACACAATATCAAAGTGTGTGCAGATACTCACGCAGCCCATGGTCGTGATGGTGACTGAGCTAGAGATGAAGCTCAGGCCATCATTCATGCTGACGAAGAGAGAGGCCGCCCTGGAACAGAGAGAATGAGAGAGAGAGAGAAATACTGTTAAGAAAGGGAACACAGACAAGGGTCAGACGAAAATGTGGACAGACGGAGGCTGGGAGCAGTTAAAAATACGGAGGTTAGAAAGCAAGCCGGGGACGGGTTGGAGGGTCATGTGCGAGCAAGCTCTACTTACGTTCCCACTTCCCGGAGAACTGGCGCGGGGCAAAGTAGGTAAGTGTCCTTCACCACCAACGGCTTCTCCACTAGAGGGAGAGAGAAGGAAAGAGGAGAGTCATTTTTTTTATTCTACCACCACCTACCCACTTTCAGGAACAACTTTTAACACAAATTATACAAATAGGAAGAGGAGAGTCAACGTGCTGCATCATTGAATGGCCAATCCTGTTCACAGTTTTGGAAACAGGAATGTTGGTCCTGCAGAACAGATCAAAATTCCCATTTGTCAAACCAAAAACCAATGAAAGACGTACCCATATCTTGTTCTCAGGTATCCTAGCATATTGTCTAATGGTGAACAGTGTTTTGATCTGACCTCATAAAAACAAGTTTTTTGCCATGAAGCCATTTTTTGGAGTGTTTGATAAGCAGCCATCTCTTGTCTTCAGCAGTATACTCCTAACCCCGGTTAAATATTTTTTCAGTGTGAATATTTTATCTGTTCTCTACAAAAACAAAAGCCTACTAGAAAGACCAAAGAAGGTAAAATCTGGAAGCAGCTGGATGCACTGATTGTTTACACTCTTCATTTAGTTCATTTCGAAAGAAAGAATGACTTGAAACAAAAACAGAGCCCGGTTTAACAAAAACATGGATGCTGCTCCTCATTACACAATAGGGCAGTCACGAGCCTTCAACAAAACAGCTTGTTTGCCCTGGGCCCAGCAGAACGCATGCCAAAGCTGAGGAGAGTGACGTCAGCCCCACGTGATCTCCGCTTCTTAAGTGAAATACCACGCCAGACAGGAGATGGAGGGAGGGGGACTCAGAGAGCGTTAGGTAGATAGAACAACACACACGTGGGCCAGCTGGCCCTCACAAACCCCACATACCCTGCCAGATACTCCCATGCGCAGTTCACCACCACAGCCCAACACAAGCCGAGCAGAGGTGGCAGGTTTAATCTGTAATCTGCAATCTGGTCTGGGAAGAAGACCTGAGAACAGCCTCCCAAATGCTAGTTTTACAAACTCGGGTCTCTCGAAGCAAAGCTCAACCGCTGAGCTCCAGTCAATGCCAAAATGATTAGAGTGCTGGCGACGTGCCGTTGCCTCTGCATGACCCCAAATGCTTTACTGTTTAGACGACGCTTACAGTAATGGTCACAGTTTACTTCTTAGTAAATAGGATTGCATACGGTTTAAGCAAGACCTTTCAAGAAATTACTGTGAATTTACCAATAATTGCTATTTTGTAAGCAAGCACTTCCCAGTCAGGGAAGCAGATCACTCAGATCCCCCCCCCCCCCCCTTCCCAGTAATCCCCAGTACACAAAAGCAATCGCTGAAATGGTTTTTGTGCAAGGATACCACAATAAGATAAGGCACAACATGGCAAAACATGCCATCCACATGCGTTGAAGTGTGACCATCTACGCTCCACTGAAATGCTGAACACCATTGGCTGTTTTCTCTGTCTTTATTTTCAGGTTGATCAGAATATCTCTCTCTCTGTTATACTCTTGTCTTTTCCCGGATGTTTCGACTGCAGACTACCATTCAGCTGTTGAGCACATGTGCAGCTACACATAGTTCCTTTCTTGTCGTTCCCTTTAATCTTTGAGACGTTTAGTGGGGTTGGGTTGCGCAGGGGAGCGCGAGTGATGTCTGCGGATGTGAGGTGGCCGGGAATGGGGGGATGCAAACCATAACGCCTCGGCAAAGCCACCGTGCACGCACATCAGCAAACGGAGTCGCTACACGTTATTCAGGGGAGGCCTTTGCGGGGTTTAGAGTGGACAGCCTAGCCCTTTGGGAGTGAACAATCTCTATCAGACTGCAGGAACACCACATATTCCGATTTGGGGGCAAATGGAGAAAGGCAAGGGGAGGAGGGACTGGTGTAGGTAAGGGGGGAGACGGAGAGATGGCATTTCCTCTCGCAGATTGTTTCCATGTCCGCTGGTTATATAAGTTTTTGTTTTCCAGTCGCAAACCTCGGCATTTTGAGTCCTCGTTGTTTCAAGCGGCAGTTCAGCCGTGAGCGATATTTTTCTCCAGTCCGATTTGTGCTGACCTACACAACTGCTCACATCTGATAGAATGTAATGGGATTAAAGCCAGATGATTGGAACTTTAACGTCCCCCATGTGGTGCAATTTCATTACAGTTAATATTGCACATTGGTATTTACTGGGAACCATTACTTCCTCTTTAAATATGTAAATAACAGCTATTTAACTTTCTCTTAGAGGAACCAATCTAAATATTAATTTAGCAACAATATAATGCCAGCTTCTGTGCTAAGCAGGTATAGATAATGGATGGATGGATGTAGATCTTCCACTGGCTCTTCACTGCAAAACGATTACTTTTAATGGGTATTATAAACTTAAATTCAGATAACTTGTTTTTGTGGTTTTTAAATTAATGTTCTTTCCTGACCTGAGTGGTATCAAATCAAATAAAATCAAAATGTATTTTTAGAGCGCATTTCACAAACAATTCTCACAATAGGCTTCAGACAACCCTGGCTTAGATATACCCTAGCAGATAATTCTGCTTATTTTAAGTTATTTTTTCTCAAACCATGCTTATTTTTTGCAGTGTTGTAGGTAAACCATGTGTCCATTAGCTAAATGTCTTCTATGCTCCCCCTGGCTCAAACTCACAGGCTTGTTTGTGCTTTGGCCCTGGATTCGCTTCACTTTTGTTTGTAATTAGAGCATCAGAGTCCGCAGCTATGCGGTGGCGTGCATCCGAGGGGGCGGGCCCATCCATTAGGGGGGCTTGCAAAGGCGCCGGGGATATTTGGAAACGCCTCAACAATTTTTTTTCCTTGCTGTCTTGCGTGTGGTACTTTTCTTTTTTTTCTTCTTCTTCTTTTACGTCTCTCTCCTCTGGCTTGGCCATGTATTATTAAAGCATAAAATGTACCCTATAAAAGTGCAACATGGCAATGGTAGGTTCTAGAAACGACACTGGCATGGATTTGGTCTTGATGAAACCTGGTACCGGGCTCCTAAAGGATGAATGATTTGAGAGACCCCGATGAAGCGATCACAAACCCTGTAGTTTCTAACCCTCAGCTCCAACTCTGCCAGATCTTTTTACAAGAGTCCTATTTTTTTTTACATGGCTGAACTAGTTTCAAGAGTATTTGGAAAGCCAGTTCCTGCAGTGTTATTGTAGGGGGGACCTTCCCATTGGGTGCAGTCAGAATCCTTTAGCTTTTCTACTCACTTTTGGTCAGGGTGTCGTTGATGCGGAAACTGCACAGGACCTTCTCCACGTTGCGGGCGTGCAGGAAGCCATTTCCTTTCACCACCACTTGGAACGTCTCTGAAGTGGGAGGAGTGAAAGATGCAAATGAGTGAGGTGGAGACCAATCAGAAAATGCGACATTAACAAATACTGAGAGGAATATTTGCTTGGAAAGAAACAATCCCTCACACCACACGCTACTTTGTACAACCAATAGGTAGCTAGATGCATTCGTGGCATTACGCCACACACTATGTACAAGCAATAGGTAGCTAGACGTAATCTTGGCATTTGCTCAATGTCTGATGTTCTTTGAAAGGCAAGATTGTGCCAGCAGACTGTAGCCGTCGTGATGGTCTGTGCACTCACCATAGTGGTTACACAAAAGAAGCCCTTCACCAAAAGCCTCTAAAAAATGGCTATGCGGTTCAAGAGACTTGTAGTTATCCCGACAAGTGAGAAGTAGAGCGCTCGTTGAAGCCAAAACCCCAAAACCCAAAAGGCAGTGTATAAACACTTCATGCTACAGTAAGGCTGGCTGCTGACTGTAGACCCAAGGAGCAGGCAGCAGGAGAGATCTCAGCAGTGTCCTAGATTACGCTAAGCTGACACAACACTTTTTATATGGGTGTGAGTGGAGAAAGCAATCACAGAACATGTCGTAGGAAGAAATTCGAACACACAACCAACTGTAAACCAACTGCTGCTCACTTGTGTAGGCACAGAGTCAAAGGCTGAACATCTTCTGTCTTTTTGCAAGATCACAGATAAGGGTTTTTAAGCTTCTATTGCTATGTGACCCAAGTTGATTCAGCCATAGATTCATATTAGAAGTAGCACCACTTAAGGTTGATAAGGTACTTGACTCCATGACTGTACTGTACTTGTATTCATAATTGTACTCCTCATGGGGCTGAATACATTACATTCATAACCATTCACAAACATTCAAAGCCATTTGACATAGACAAGAAAGAGTGTGTATTGTGTAGTAACAGCAGGTCACAAGCCCTCATTCGCACAGCAACTAAATACAGTCATCCTTTCAGGTCTTAAAAGGTTCTATTTATACAATTATGGTAACAAATGTGTGCTACATCAACATCTGCCAGTCCAGCTACTCTACGCAAGTAGTTTAGTTCAACTTGATATACAAACATAAATTAACCTTTGTTAATTCCATGTGACCAGGAAGTATTGACAACAAGGTGTATTTGCACCATGGACAGCTTCCAAAAATTATTTCATATATAATTATTAAAACCATTTATAACTATAAACCCATAACAAGAGGATCTCTCTGGGCAATAAGCCACAAAAATAAAAGCTTCTAGTGAACCCGGTAGTCAAGCAACACCCACGGCAAAAAGAATAAATTCATTTTCTGGATTTGCCGAGAACTGGCCATGAATCCAAGTCCACCAGCAGGGGCAAATTAAGTGGCTGTTACTTGTTATATTATTCATTGCTCAGTAGACTCTTAAAACTCTCGGGGTAAGTCTATGATCAGAGTTGGTCTTGTAATGTGGTGGTAGAGGAGGCATGAACAGATTAATGGGGTTGCCTGATTAAGTCCAGAAATTTCACTTACCTCCTGCGCAGATGCTAGAGGGCTCAGCTGCTAGTATCTCAATACAGGACTTCTTTAATATCTGAAATGGGGAGAGAATGGGAGAATGCATAAGAATGCAGAACACATCTGGGATCACATGATCTCATAATGTTTAATAAGCATAACCATGCCAGTGCAAGAAGATCATACTGGGTGGGGAGGAGTACACGGGATCAAGTGATTACAGAAGTAACAATATTATAACATAGGGGTGTAAACGGCTCAAGTGCGGTCGATTGACCCTGCTCATCTTCCAATAACCCGACACTATGTACACTCACCCCTCCTGCCACTCCTTTTCGACCCCGATCTCTCAGAAACGCCTTCTTTACAGGAAGGTATATGACATGTGTTGGAAGACATGACTGATTTACTTCATGTAGGCCCATTTCCTTCAAGCAGAGCCAAGGGCTTTCATCGTGGCTTTAATTGGCACCAGATGGCAGTGGACCGGCCTGGGTCTGAGCGGCAGCCAGGGAGCCCTACTACCCAAAAAACAAGTGCTCCCTCCACGGACTTTCATTTTCGCTGCGTTCTTTTTTCGAAACCGGGTTTCGGTGAATAAGAAAACACAAAGCGACACTGCTCAAGTGGAAGTCTCAGTCAATGAGAAGGTAGAGGATACACAATGTATACTTTGATCCTGTTTGCAAAGCCCCCCACCCCAGTGGCTGCGATCAAAAGAAGGGGGGGGGGGAGGAGCCCAGGCACAGCAGGTTGTCTGCATTTGTTGCAGCCCTGGGGAGATTCCAAACTCTTCACCAGCTGAACGATTTCGCCATTTCTGTGCTTTTATTATTCATCGTTTTCATGTGCCCTGTTTTTTTTTTCTTTTTTTTTTTTTTCCTTTTGCAGTCATTGAGTTCATGGTTTGAGAGATGATGTGATATTTTAAGCCCCTGAAATTGCTAAAATGTGCTGCATTTAATCGCAGTGGAAATACCACTGTTTAACCTCAATCCCTGAGAATGGACCCTTGATGTATTGGTGGAGCCTTACCGAATCAATGACCCCCTGCAGAGCCTCAAACCCATCATTGACTGGGAACACATGGTCCTTGCTGTCCGCAATCTTTGCCAGCTGAGGAGGGCGAAAGAGGGAGAAATGTGTTAGAGAGTATAAAGTGATGTATAAAATGGCCTTTTAGGGTTTCAGTCTCTTCTCAGATACCCTTTTTGCCCACAATTGTTTTCTGGCCACCTCTGTCCAGCTGGAGTCTAGAGGTCATGCCGTCTCCAAACCAGCATTAAACCCTCTTCCGGCCCGCGTGTAAATCACCGCTTTTAGCCGCGGTAAATCAGAGCGCTCGCAAAGCCTTAAAATCTCACCTGCGTCTCATTGAAGTCCTTGACCCCCACGCAGTACACCGAGGCGCCCAGACTCCGCGAGCGGTTGGCCTGACAGGTATCCGGCAGATCAAGGGAGGAGAGAGACGGCAAAGAAAGTCAAACGTCTGGAACCAATTACGGCGCAGGGTTTTTTCGTCAAAAACGCGCATTGCAATTCGTCGCGCCGGCTTTTACGAAGGAAATTACAGGCTCCATTTCAGATCAGCAAGATCAGCGAATGCCCGCGCGTCTGATGTGGACGACAATTTACGATCGAGATGCAATCAGCGGCGGCAAAAACAAGTACGGTGGCAGAAGGAGAAGAGGGAGGGGCCACTGGTGCTGCGCAGACTGTATCACGCAGCCAAAGTGGCAGCTGAGTCGCTCTCGTCATTATCACTCTGCACCCTGTCCACTGTGAAGACATGTTCCCTGAGAGGGGTCAACTGGAATCTGTTACAGAAGGAGATATATGGATCCCTTCATCGATCATGCCATTGAGGCTGTTTGTGGCCCCTGGGTGATTCTCCGGGAACTGGTATGTGTGGGGCTGATTAGCCCATAATTCACCTCCAGCATATTTCCTGGAGGTGAAATATAGGCTCCTAATCCAGATGTGTAGCAAATAACCTTTCCTTTCACAGCGCAGATGGGAGGTATAAATTTGACAGATGTGCTGATCACCCCCTTTTCCTGTAACACTGACATTAAGGAACAGGGGGTCAAAGTGTTTGTGGAGTGATGGTTAACAGTGCAGGCCTTAGGTCATGCCAACTTAGGACCTTGTTTGCACACTTCATACCAAAACCTGGATTCAATCAACATTAGCTCTTGACTTTGGCACATTCACAATCGCCAAAGTTCAACAATCGCTAAAATTAGCCCGTGTGAAACTAGCGTTTGCATCTATTTTTACGTTATAGTTTATAATAGACATTTTTGGAATCCAGGTCTGACCATTTCTATCCAAGAGCATGCCTCACCTCTCTCTCAGCATAGTAGAAAAGGTCTTCATGCAGCTCCCCATCCGTTAGGGCGATGATAACGCTGGCTGTCCGGTACCCTGCCCACACAAACAGCACATTACTGCACAAATAGTACCTCACCTTTACCAAAGTCATGAATGGCTTGTAACTGCATGCCTAAATGGGGCCATAATGCTTTTAATCTAAACCATGACATAATAACAAAGAAATTATTTTTAAAACTATGTATTTATACAATTTATTCAAACTCATGACATTAGCTTACCTTCTGTGTTTCCATAGTATATCTGCTCACTGGCCTGAAAGAGAAATATCAGTTTATGGTAAAAAAAAAAGAAGATCTGGGCCAGTGCAGTGAAGCTATGAAGCTCAAGTGAGATGCCTCACCCTTTGGATGCCCTCGTGCATGTAGGTGTCTCCTCCTGGCTGCACCATCTGGAGCTCCTCTAAGCCCTTACGAATCCTCTCCCTGGAGAGGCACACAGGCAGGCAGCTGTAAACCTCCATCCTCAAACCACCAACTACCATCTCACAAAAGCTTCAGGGACATTCCATCTCACCTAACAGATTGATACTGCAGCTTAGTGCACAATCCTAAAAGACTGATACTAAAAACTAAGAAAAGAGAGGTACTCAAGGAGCAAATCGCCCACAAAGACACGCACACACACACGTACACACACACACACACGCGCGCACACACACGCACACACACCTTTTCTCTCTCTAGGGAGGAATGCGAGCCTTGGGCAGCCAATATAAACAAATAAAACTGAAGTCATTGGGGGACCAGGGAGCCCTGGTGGGTTGACTGTTTGCCAGACCTGGCATCTGGCCCTCTGGCTCTGCACTGAAACTGAGTCTCACTTTTTTGCTCTTGGGTGCTGGTACAGTGAGAATTCACAAAAGAGATGAGCTGGGTCCTGTTATCTCTCCAAACTTCAAGCAACTATTGGAACTTACTGTCGGTTTTGGGACTCATTAGATTATAATGGGTTGGAAACATGGACCAAATTGAAATCGCTTGGTCTGGTTTCTCTGCAGGACGCATACCTTCTGTTCACGTACCGACTTCTGCATCCTTTTCATCAATGTGCGTTGGGCAGGTTCAGGAGCGACTATATCTGATCGTTCTCGTCGTTCACATTGTTTCTTGAATTTGTAGGACAAGGCCCATATGTAGCACTTACGGATTTTCCAAGAATGTGTATCAAATTATTTTAATTCTAACTGCAATGTGCATACTAAACATGTTATGTGTGTGCGTGTGAGTGCACATGTGCATAGGCATTTATGAGGTACAAAGTAAGTTGAAAAGCAGATGTCATGTCATGAAAGCATTTTCATTAAGGCTGCATGTATAGATGGGTATGTTTTACATTGAGTCCGAATGGCAGAGTACAATTTTAGGTACAGTTTTCTTGACACTAAAGCCTTTCAGTTTAATCCTTAAGGATGGTTCCACGTCCGGATTGGTTTAAGATATTTCTACAAAAAAACATTTGAAAGGCAAGGAATCCAGGTTTGAACTGCATCCAAGCCTTTAATAAAAACTACAGAGGACATTTTAAATCCATGGTTGATAGGGAACACAAGTGACAAGGCAAGAAAAAAAGGGGTGCCTAATACAGGATAATATCAAGGAGACTTTCAGGCCTTTTCAACAAATGGAAAAAAACATAAAACTTTATATACCCAACTTGCCAAGTGACATTTTATTATAGACACTGAGCACAGTTTGGCTTCAGTCATGACTAATTTAGCCCTAAGAATGACAGCTGTACCTTGTGAAAGCAAGGGCCAAATGTTACACTCTGTCTCTCAAGGATCCTTCAGTAGATTCAAGACCTTTGTCATCATCACACGTGTTATAATGGTGCAAGTGCAGCCAAATAAACACCAATTTAAAAAATGGCAATGAGTCAGCTAGTAAAAACCAATTACTATATAATTGTACAAAACGCAATGCAAGCAAGAAATGTTGCATAAAGCAACTCAACTCAGCTCAGGACTTCCACAGGCACACGTCCCTAGCCTTTTCTTAAACTGAGCCTATTGTACAGGAGATTCATTCCAGTCTTTGATACACAAAGTAACCAAATTTATCAAATCAATGCGAGGTCAGTTGACTTGAGAAATCTGTCTTGTTTATACTTATCTACTTAACCAGGAATATGAAGGGTGTATCCTATAGCAGGTGATCACTTCATCTTTTATTTTTCCTTTTATTTGTGGCTATCTGAATGCCAGGGAGCGTAAGTGCAGCTGGAAGCAGCTCAAGCTTCCTCCTGCTATGTTTATTAGTCAGTGTGCTTTCACGACCAACCCAGCAGGAAGGAGGACACTACACATATTATTCTTATTACAACGAGTTTCCATGAAACACAAGTAAAAGTAACCTCATAAGCAAAAGCAATTAGGATAAGAGATTCAAACATTACAGTAATTAGCCTAAATATTACATACTGTATTTTGTCCAGTTCATGTCATTTATATGAATACATTGATAATGCAGTCTTGAGTGTAAATTTAGTTTGTCACTTCACTCAGTACTAAACATATTACAGTACTGTGATGTCAGCAGCTGAACCGTCCTACTATTCACTATGCAAGTGAGGGTTCACACTTATGTAGTTATGGAAAAAGTGACAGGATTCCTATCGTAAGCTCAGACATTCACGTATTAAAATCTACCATGAAGGGTAACATTAAAACTAATACTTTGAAGACTAATCAAAGTTTTTTAATTAAATCTCTGTCCAAGAAAGGCTTTGTGGATTTCAGGTCCTGTGAACTATCAAAAGTCTTTGATCCATTTTAACATTACAGAAATAGCTCACACTATGGAATTGTTGCCAATTAAGGCTTCACAGCACCACCTTGCATTTCAATGTGCATCAGAATCTGTTTCATGCAGAACTTTAAATGGTATGCTGCTCAGTAGGCAACACTGACCAAATTATGTGGTCATGACAAAATAATTAGTGTATGTGCATCATATCATATTTACTTTAAAGAGTGTAGTTAAAATTGATAAAGGGTTGTATGAGAAGTCCGTGAAAATAAGTATCAATCAATCAATCAAAATGTATTTCTATAGTATATATATCATTATATACATTATATATAGAAAATGTATTTCTTCATACACAGATGCAGTCCAGTGTGCTTTACATAAATAAAAGCAAAAGTATGATTTTCTGAAAGGTTATCAATAGTAGAATCACAATGGATTGCTAGTATAAAGAGAGCAGGTGTAAATGTCTACTACTAATGCTTCATTCCTTGCTAATTTTAAGCCTCAGCAGAAAGCTCAATTGTTTAAGATGTTCTTTATGTAAATATTGTTGCTTTTACCCTCTGTTCCAGTTATTATCCACTTATTTGATCAACCCTTTTTTTCTACATATGTTGTCTTTTTTCCTATAAATAAAGTTTGTTATGATTATTACTGCATCTTCATAAAAAACCTTGGGACCTCTCGTGTGATGTTAAAACAGATGTCAGACATTTCAGAAGAAGGCACAAATCATCGAAAAAAAACTGCGGAGCTGATGGCCAGGAGATTGAAGGCTTCCTCGCTCGAGCTCGCCGAAAGTGGCTGAACGCTCGCGGCGTGTGAACTTTGACTCACCGATCCTCCGTAAGCCTCATGAGGATCCTGCCCTCGGTGGAGAAGACGATGAAGGACATTCGCAGCTGCGGACTGGAGCGGGGAAAGAGAAACAGCGAGCCTTAGGGCCGATACACAAACAGTGGCTCAGGGCCCACTGGCTGTAGCGTACGCGCAGTTGTCTTGACATACGCTAAACACATTTCCAAACTGTACTTCGACATTTGTCCAAGTCTGCAAGCCCCACAATGAAGGACAATGCAGAAAGGCTTAAAAAAAACTGAAGTGTAAGTAGTCAGAGGCAACTGACTTGGGAAATAGTATGGTCCCAAAATCTTTGTGTGGGGCAGGAGTTCAGGATTTTGACTCGACCGGGCCCTCTGGAGCACTATAATAAAGCTTCTGGGGATTGGCATGTTTGTCTTCAGAGTGAATCATCTGGAGTTGCAGCTCCAGCGCAGGAAGGCCTACTGTGGTCTGTTTATTATTATTTCTTGCACTACATGTTTGTCAATATGGATCCACAGCAAGTTTATTCACGAGCGAACATATTTTCAGGCATTAATTAGCGCACAAGTGTTCCTACACTTTGAAATATCATAAATCAGCTTTAGCTGTAAACAACATTGTTGTAATTGCATCTAATATCTGTTCCTCCACAAAAAAACATTCAATTCAGTACAAAACAAAAATCAGACACGGCACTCCAAACCTCTCAATAGATATTGTTCACCTAATTTGGTTCTGTAATACATTTCAGGTCCACTTTGTTTGAAATGTCTTTATTACCTTATGAACTTATGAGCCAGGTGTTCAACAAAGTGATAGATTTCAGTCCAGTGGTGCTGCACACTCCCAGATCTGTGGAGAGAAGGTACACCCGAAGGGTTAGAGGAGAAGTCAGGGGGTGTCACAGGGCACGCATAGAGGAATACCTGAGAGCATTCACAAAAAACAATGCTAGTAGAGCGGAGGTCAGCCAAAGAGCCTGTGATGGTGCTCGTGGCATTGTGAAGATTCATTGGCAGAGAGTAAATGAAATCAATTTCTCTCATTTTACCTCCCACATGAGTGCCCTTCACAGTCACTCGTGGGCAGGAAAGTGTCCACTAAAATTAAAATTCACTGGGTGCATTTATACCCACAGGAAAGGGGGGGGGGGGGGCGACAGATGGCTGAAATCTGCACTATACATCTGGAGTTTGGTGATGCTCTGGTCATTCTTCTGAGCTTTGTGGCTTGCAATTTGGGAATGCCAAGTCTTTCTGAGAAGACAACAGCAACATCAAAACATCAAATTGTCAAATGCCCAAATGCCCGCCTCCCCCCCCCCCCACCCCCCGTCTTTCTGAGACATATGTGTGTTATTGTGTGTTTCTCTCGCTCCCTCTCTCTGAGTGTATGTGTGTGTGCGTACAGTATAAGTGTGTGTGTGTGTGTGTGTGTGTGTGTCTTGCTTCTCTGCTACTGTCCTCAGCTGGCCTTGGGCAGCATGCTTAACTGTAATTCCTCTTGGAATAAGTTATGACCCAAGCTCATCCAAGAAGCAGGTGACTCATCCTCGAAAACAGTACTGTAAACACACCACACACAAATATTGGGCCTTTTCTTTCCTACCGAAACTTTTCACTGAGTTCAGCTTCCTTTGCTGTGCTTTTTCAGTCTCTCACAGTATAATATGTTCTGTAGCCCCACAGACATGGCATCTGTGTTCATCCCATCATAGTCCCCACGGTCTGGCTCATCTGTCTTCTTCTGAGCTCACTGTCAGAGAGTGCAGTCATGCATCAGGTCACTATGTGAGACTAACTCAGACAACTGTTTTAGGTGCCTGTATAATCTGCAGAACACTCGCCATCCCTGAAACGCACACAACCATATATTTCTATTAACTTCACAATTCATCTTCACATGAACGGACTTTATTCATTTTCCTTTAGACTTCCTTTAGGGTGTCTCAGTGCCAGAGGTGGGTGTACTCTTTTTTGTGGCAAACACATGGTAAGTCTGCTGTGGGTGTTATAAGGAAAATGGAAAAGACATTATTGGAGAGGCGCACAATTGCATAAGGGCGATTCAGTAAAGCCAGTTAGTCCCTGTGTCACTGCATGCACAATCTTCAGGATCCTCATCGACA
This sequence comes from Anguilla anguilla, assembly GCF_013347855.1. Lineage (NCBI taxonomy): Eukaryota > Metazoa > Chordata > Actinopteri > Anguilliformes > Anguillidae > Anguilla > Anguilla anguilla. The sequence continues at coordinate 11,510,102 of NC_049210.1, read as the reverse complement.
CAAATATACCCCCCAGCCACTCTTCTCCTCAGTGACAATGGCCGCTTGTTCTGCACAAGTCTTCTCAACCCCTCTTTCCCACTGGGAAATATTCAGGAATTCTAGAATGTTCACGGTCTGAATTCTAGAAATTTGCAGCTGTCTCCGAGCGACACAAAAGCATGTAACAAAGTGCAAATGCCTCCTACAAAAGGCAGTGCTTAAAGCTTTACTGGATAATCATCAATAATAGCAATCTTACGAGCTAAATATACACCATATGACCAAAAGTATCACCCCTTGGGCTGGGACTATTTTTCATGGTTTGGGCTAGGCCCCTTAGTTTCAGGGAAGGTAAGTCTTAATCCTACAGCATACAATTATATTCTAGATGATTCTGTGCTTCCCCAACAGTTTGGGGAAGGCCCTTTCCTGTTTCAGCATGGCAATGTCCCTGGGCGCACATCAAGTGTGTAAGTAAATGAATTTGTTGAGAATGGTGTGGAAGAACTTGACTGGCCTGCACAAAGCTCTGACCTCAACCCCATCCAACACCTTTGGGATCAGTTGGAACTGTGAGCCAGGCCTAATTGCCCAATCAGTGCCCAACCTCTCTAATGCTCTTCTGGTTGAATGTAGGCAAATCCCTGCAGCAATGCTCCAACATCTAGTATACACCCTTCTCAGAAGAGTGAAGCAGCAAAGGGTGGACCAACTCCATACTAATGTCCATAATTTTGGATGAGATATTGGATGCCAGGTGTCCACATACTTTTGGCCATGTAGTGTATTTCTACCCACAATATAATGAGCAAGTGATCTCATCTTCATGACCGACCATGACATACATCACTTTTCCCATTAAAAAAGTAATTGCTGTTAATTACTTTATAATGCACTCCAAGTAATCATGCTCGGATTGCGTCAATCCATAAAGATCTGACTCTGATCCAAGTTTTGAACAGGGCTAGACTAGGCGTGTAAATTTATCAGTGACCAGGTCAAAGAAGGGACATTATGTCTGCTCTCAACTAAGATGGAAAAATAAGGCCAGGCTGAAGGCTATTAAATTTATTAAATGCTTCCTCAATTACAGCCCCCCCTTTTTCCCCAGTTCAGAGTAACTAATTGTCCCTCTCTCGTTACCACTGTGTCACCCACAGGTCGAACAAAGAGTGTTGCAGTTGCTCTTAGATTCTCTTGCCTGTGTGCCACTGACTATTTTACATACTCACAGGCCACCCAGTGCTGAAGGAGACTGCTAGTACCAGTTGCAGGCAAAGTATTGGTCGACAAGAACTGACTAGGCCTGTTGGCAGCATCTGGCGGGTTTTTGGGAGGGGCAAATACTGCGGTAATCCGAGTAACCCCTAGTGACTTAAATCCACCCATAAAATCCATTTTCTGTGTTGTGCGGTGGATCGAATTCAATCTTATAAACACTGGAACAACTTAGTGTACATTTCAAAATGTATTCCATTCTCGGACAGCAGATGTAAAGTCATTTCCCACCATAAACACAGCACCTTGTCATTAGGGAACAGAGGTTTGGATGGGGGGGGGGGGGGGGGGGGGGGTATGAAATGAGCCTGGTGAACGGGTGTTTTTTTTTGGAGGGTAATGAGCAGTCTGGGACAGGAAATAGGGGCATCATTACCCAGCAGACTTTTTGCTTTTTGGGGGATGGGGGGAACAACCCACTTGTCTGACCCAGTTGGATAATATCGGCATTTCTGTTGTACATAGCACCAATTAAGCTTTTTAATCAGTTACTGCAGTTATTCATCGTCATAACTTAGCATAACTTTAAAACTTTTTTTTAAGCTGTTTACTGAAATAATTTCCTTGTAGATGTCCAAGAACAATTTTAGAAGTTATTCAGATTACAGTGTCTGAGGTCCCATCAACCTCAAAGGCTTTCAGTCAACTGAAGTCAATTCCCAGTCTAGAATCAGTCACTCACTAGTAATCACAATCAATCAAACAACAGCAGAACAAGCAAAGAACTAGATGAATACCTTTTTTTACTGGATTTTTTTAAAATACATTTTTTAGTGTTTTAATTGCATGTGCAGCGGTATAATGGAACGTATAATGCAACACAAGATGGCGCAACTGTGTAAAGTTGTAGTGTGCGGACTTGGAGGTATGAGAGAGTTAAGTAGATTTGTTCATTTTACAGTATATGGCTTTATTAAAGTTATATTGACTACCAGTGTACAGGCAACCTACTTAATATTAATAGCATATCAGTATATGGGTTTAATTTTTTACATACAAAACTGTAGTTGTAAGCAGAAAATTAAAAGAATAAGAAGGAAAGATCCAGCCAAAAATAGTGCTTTGCATGCTGTCACATGCAAACCAATAATAATAAGCATCACAGAAAGGAGGACTAGATTACTCCAAGCTGTTCTCAACGTGACTCCCTCTCCACTTTCCCATCCTTTTCCGACACACACACACACACACACACACACACACGTTTCGCTTCACAGTCCGCGTGTCACTGTCGCGCCGCTCCTCTCCCATTGCCCTACTCTCTCTCTCTCTGAGCTTCCTCCTTCCTTGTGGCTGGGAAATGAGTCCCAGCTCTGGGGCCGCGGCCAAAACGCCGGAGCTTTGGAACATCTGGGCCCAACGGTGAGAGGGTTCAGGAGACAGAAAGAGAAAGCAAGAGCAAAAAAGCGCTAAGCAGGGAGACGTTGAAGATACGGCACGTGCCAAGAGAAGGGGATACGGTAACGTGAAGGTCCATACATCAATGAGAATATTGGGAAAGAAAAATACAAGGATCAATAAATAGAGCGGCTTGGAGCCGAACAGACTGTACTTTTTAACTTCTCTGCTGATACAGCATTTTTGCTGCATGTTAGTGATCAGACGGAACTCTTGTTTTTCTACATCTTTTGTTCAACTAAAGAAAGAAAAGAATGGATATCAGATAACACAACTGTTCTGTCACATATTGCAAATGTATTATTCCTTTGCACAAATGTTCATATGGCATTTGGCTACATACAGCCTTTTAATAAACAGAGAAGCCTTTTTCCTAAACAGAGAAGCAGACAGAGAGAAAGAGAAGCTGTTGAAAGCTTTTTTTAACAGCTGTCAATAAAGAATGTAAATCAGCATTGAGAAAATGGAAACAAGCACAGAAGAAATCCAAAAATAAAAATAAAAATACACCCGACAAGCAGTCCTCGCCAAGATGCTTCTTTACCACTTGCCCACTCATTTAACATTCAAAAGCATTAAAAAACAGTATTAGCGCACAATTATTCATTATTCATACATGGAAGCCAAGCTACATTTTGCATATAAATCACAATCTCTGGCTAACAGACTACATTTTTTCAAGACTATAGAAATAGACTTAATCTGCTATGAAAATTCAACGGTAAAAGGAAAAAGGAAGAGAGCAGAGAGAGAGAGAGAGAGAGAGAGGGAGAGAAAGAGCCATAAAACTGCAGTGACCCAGACATTACATAAGGATAATTACACCAATACTCTTCACTGTCCAAACCAATACTCCAATCTACAATTTGCCATCTGCTCGCCAAACCCCTGTCATAAATGTGGGAATCATCCACAGACAAGAGCCAATTTTTGTTTACCACTCTTTATCTCATCTCATTTAAGAGATCAAGACTTTAACAAACAATTCCCTCATAAAAGACACACAATGAATGTGGAAACAAGAGCCCATGCTGTAGTGCATTGTGTACAACACTATGCATCCACACACAAAGAGAGCAATTCACATGACCAGTCTCCAGTAGTCATGCTTGCTTTGAGCAATGTGACTTGAAAGCCATGCACATGTAATGCACAAAATGATTTTTAAAAATTTCAGAAACCAGAAATAGTTAAATAAAGATACGTTAGTCAAGGGTTAGGTGATCAGGTGAATTGTGTGCACTGGAGGACACTTCCAGGTTCAATGAAGACAGTAAAAACATCCATTTTTAAAATAGTTTTCTACATTATTTTAGTCGTCTTCCAGCTCATACCGCAAGATAGACACAATCTACAAATGGGAGATTCTCCTCACTTTTTCATACTGTGTGTCACACATCGCACAATCTCCTTCCTTCCCTTTCACACAGGATCTCACAGATCTGCGTCTCGATCTCACAACCGAGTGCTCGAGTTTCCATTCGGTTTAGTGCAGCGCAGCCACAGAAATGTCCGCCCGAGGCGGCCGGTCGGAGTCACGGTAACTGGAAAATCCATCTGCGCGTTTGCGTAAGCAGCCGCGGGGACGGCGAAGGGGAGGGGGTGGGGGGCCTAATTGTGCAGAAGCAGAGCCGCGCAGCTGCTTTTCCTCACCCGGTACAGACTCAGACACGGGCACTGGTTTCCATCCCCTCACTGCGTTGCATCAGATTTAGGTGGGCAATGCAGAATAACACTGCATGGGAATACGGTCTATCATTCAGCAGCACAGTGGTACAGACGACAGCCATATGAACCAGACAACACAGAGCTCTTCGGTTCAGTCAGCATAGGGGTTTTAGCTCTATCTCTTTTCTAGAATTGTGCACCACAACCTGTGTACATTTTTGCACAGATTTCTGAAAAATAGGACAATAGCAAGAGTGTCCTTCAGGGAAAGAGCTTATTGAAGTGACACCGCAAGAGTCCGGTCAGCAGAACCTTGTAGAATCTCACAATATTTTGATACCAATAAGACAAAAGCTGTGTGAAAGAGCTCATTTTTGTCTACAGGCAACACTGGCTTAAAGCAAGTGAGGAAGAATCTTTGCAGCCACTCAGTGCAGGTAAAGGGTAAAACAGCATTTTCAAGCCAAAGAAAAAGTACCTGCTTTCTAGGAGTTGCTAGAGTGCCTTACAGAGAGTTAGTTCCAGCAAGATAACAAATGGTCCTCAGAGTCACAACAGGGAGAGGAAATATAGAAAGACTGGCAGAAATACAATTTTTCAACATTTGAATGTAAAAAATGGAAATTAGAAACAATAAATATGGCTGTTTTGATGAGTTTTAAAGTCATGGTGCATGTAAGTGATTCACCACCTGTGTCAAAGGTTTGTTCTGGAGCCATGAGGAAGAATTTTTTTTTTAAACTGACAAACACAAGGATTTCTATGGCAGTGAACTGCTCCAGAACTCAAAGGAATGACTGGGGCTGGATTTAAAATCTGTACATCTCATTCAGGAATCCAGGTCAGTGATAGGCTTGAACATACTGTAGACTGACTGATGCCTTCCAAGGAAAACACTAACTCAATTCCAGCTTCACCCCCCCCCCCCCCCCCCACTGTTTTGTGGAGGCCGCAAATGAGGCATCAGGCCTGGTGCTGCTTGTGTTCGTCACTAGCACACCAGGGGGAGCTGTTGAAGTTTGAAGCCAACAAACAGCCCCCCTCCCTCCCCCCCACTGCCCCGTTAACCTACTTATTGATGCACCCTTCCTCCTCACCAAAATCTACAATTCATATCATATTATCGTAAGTCACATAACAATAGCCAGACAGCTTTTTAATCAATTTGGAGGAAATATACAGGATATGCTGTTAATTGTTCTATAGAATTGTAATAGATCATTTAGAAGTCAAATAGTTGATTGTGTCTACTGAAACTACAACCCATACATGTACAATACTATGAATACCAAACTCCCAGACTCACAGGAGCCTTTCTGTCTGTAAAAGAATAACTCCAATCGGAAACATCATTAAGGACATCCACTGCAAACAAAATCCACCTGTGACTCATCTTCAGGGCACAAATACTTTAGCTCATCTGAAGGACTTGTGTTGGTGTACAGCACGACTGAAAAGGAATGCTTAGGTTTGCATGCCCAGTAATATCCTGTAATAACCACAATTCATTTGTTCTACTGCAGCGCAACACCACACATCTGCTATTAGTCTAAAAATCAAAAGAACTAAGAATGACAAGGAAATGGCAGGAAGACATTTTCAGACATCTACCTGCCAGTCAAAATGCATGGTACAAAAATCCAAAAGAACTCAGCTGTGTCCATCCTAACAAAAGACAGTCGTGGACTGCAGCTTCAACTTACTGATCGACTGTAGGTTTCACCAGACAGAGCAGAGTTGTACCAATAAAGCAAGCATCAACTCCCAGGACAGCAGTTCAGCCTTTGCAGATAATTTCAAAATTCAACCAAACCGTTTCAGATTCGACAGACAATGATAAGTCAAATTATAAAGTGCTAAAAGCTGCGATGCATCAGGATTGTGGGACCTAAGACCGCTTCCGTGAGATGGAGCGGCATACTGACAGTTTACCGACAACTGTGCACCCCAGAGATCCTGAGAGATAGGAGATGAGTACAGGTAAGAGGATGTAGAACTTACTTGTCCAACACGAAGTAGAGGTCAAATCCTCCATAGCAGGAGGCTCGATCTTTAGCCTTGTCCTTGGTCGGCTCCATGCTGCCCACTGCCAACAGCACCAGCATGGCACAAAGCCTTGCTGAAAACCATGCCCCCGTGGACCCGCCGGCAGACATTATTCCAGAGGACAAAAAAAAAACAAACAAAAAAAAACAGAAGAAAATTGACCCCGGGAAAAAAAGTGAAGAAGAAGAAGCAGGAATTTTTTCTTCTTTTTGCCGCTGTGACAGTATTCCCCTATTGTTTTGCCGTCTTCCGATTCCAAAAAACAGGGATCAGCAGTTTGACGCAGAAGATGGGCAGGATCAGGATATCCTTCAGGGCTCAGTAGTGGTCCAACAATGCGAGAGTAGAGATGCTGCGATCCCAGGCAGTCTGGACTAAATCAGGGGGTGCTGAGCAGAGGCAGAGGCAGAGTCTCACTCACTCACTCATGCACATGCATGCACCTTTACACATACAAACTCCATATGTTGCTTTTGCTTCTTATTTCTCGTGCATGTGGGGTGCAGAATGTATGCTTCTTCCAGACAGCTGCACCATGGGTTCTGTCATTGTGTCTTAGAGCCTCAAACTATTTCCTAACTTTCAGCTGTTTTTTTTCCCCCTTCTGTTCTTTTTTTATTGGTTTAAGAGGTCTGAAGCTATAGAGACAGAGGGCTGGGAAACAAAGCAATACGTTTGTGGTTCCAGCACCACCTGGTGGTGAAATTCATTTAATGCATATACACTGAAGTGGACTGGATGTTTTTCCATTCAAGGGATTGTCAAATAATAGCATGTGACTCTGGGACTGAACAAAGTGCGAAGTAGCTGAAATACTACTATCCATATTTATGATTATTTCATCACAATTTTTGCTAGCTAGTAAGTCATAATCAACATGTATCTATTGTAACACACTCATCTATTTTAGCTGCTTTTGCATTACACAATGCATTTCTGCTGTTTGTAGCAAGTTGCTACTAGCCTACTGTCTAAGTGTCTATTCAACTGTATTTTGGAGTTAAAATACTTCCCAACTCTGGCAGTGGACAGAGACCTAATACAAGTTGCCATCTTGGGATATCTGTGTGTGTGATCTGTGAGATATCGTGTGTGTCACCTTCATCGGGCCTCCTTGTTCTTCCGAAGAAACCAAGTTTACCACGTGCTCTTTAAAAGCAAACAGCATCCACAATTCTCTCAAGACGTCCATGTTTGACCATCGTTTGTCTTCCGGGTTTGATGCGATGCTGTTTAGCGGCCGTCATTAAGCCAGCAAGTGTTAGCAGCATTAATATATTGGCCTCTAGCTATTTTTGTAAACAACGTAAGTTTTCTGCATGTGATACAGTCTGTGATTCTTATGCAGTTCCGTGTTACTTACGGTTACAAAGTCCAAGAGCATTGGATCGTCTTGTACGTAGCTTCTCGTCAAGATGATAGCTACGTTGGAGAGATTGGGTTGGTCATTGATAGCTAATGAGCAGCTGAGAACGGTCGATGAAGTTCTCAGCTACCGTGATGTTTGTTGCCAGTTTACTAAAGTCATTTTCGATTAAGCAAGAGAGTTGTATTAATTACAGCAAATTGAGCTTTTGCTTTTTAAGCTTTGTAGTTTCATTATTCTACAAAATATTGCTTTGGTTAAAAGTTAGATAGCGTTAGTTAGCTACATGGCATCACTTAAAGAAATGCAAGCACCGTAAGAGTCGGGAAGTGTATGGTTGTGCACTGCAAATGGTCTGTCTTTGAAAACTATGAGTTATTCTAGGTCTGTAAGAACAGGAATAAGTAAAGACTCTAGAACAATATCTAGTCCTTCACCGAGCAAACCTTTGCATTTTTCAGCATCAGCCCAATGCTATGACAAAATTATGGCCAATGTGCCAATGTGTTGATCTGATGACCACATACTGAAGATGAATAAAGATGTCAGTCAAGACTTTAAAGGAAAAGTTGTTTAATTCACACCAACAGAGTTACAACTGCAGCTGTTAGATATAAAAATAAATAAAGGAATACTGTTATGACTGAATAACCAAAACGTAACATTTAACAAACTTGTGTTCTGAGAGTTGACCATGTTGTGGCTGTACGCCATAAAACAGGTTAAAGGCAGGATACAGCCTCTCAGGTCAACCTGCTGTTTAGAGAAAGAACAGCTTATCTGAGAGCTGGATCGCGGGCTCAGAGTGCAGGTACTGGCCCGACAGGAAGGCCAGTTTGTGGGCGTATTTGCAGGGTGCGGGCACGCGGATGGTGCCTGGCCAGTTCCAGTACATGTGGCACATCTTGAAGGTCAATCTGAAAAGAGCGGAGAGCGTTTCAATCAGCGTTTGCTCGTCAAGTCGAATGTATCCGTTTTCCCTCTGATCCGACTTAAGACTAGGCCACTTCATTTCACTTCTGTACGTGTGAAACAATGTTCAAAATGTTTTCCTTCTGTTCAACCCGAGGAAGTTGCATGTTGAAAGTTCTCTGAAGTATATGGAAAGCCAAAGATGGTTACTGTGGATATTTCAGGTAGCAGTGCAGCGCACATGCATAATTCAACAGAGGTAAACAAAGGTCACGTGATGACTTCCCTCATCCTTTAGGAGAAGCAAATGTGTTTCAACGGTAGGGCTCACCTTTGCAAATGGTCAGGAGTAAGGTTGGCTGTGTTATACACAGAGATGTAATGCGTCGGCAAGCCGCAGCCCTGGCGAATGTGATGAGCCATTAGGAAGAAATCCACCCTGTACGGCGAGGAGAAAAGCCTTCAATTCAGCACAAATGAAGCGGCTGAAGCAGAGAGGATTGCGGGCATGAAGACCACGGCAGTTTGAGCCCCTGCCCTGAGCTCGCGAGTACTAACCATTCCCTGTTGGTGACCGTGTGGTCGAGGACGGTCCCGGGAGGGGGGGTCCCGAAGCGCTCGTCGCAGCAGGAGTACAGCGTGGTGCTGATCCTCTTCTGGACCACGATGAACGCCAGTTTGGGCTCGTAGTTGGGGAACGTCTCGAAGCACTTGAGCAGCTGTGGGATCTCAAATTTTTCCACAGTTGGAAGCTGGCCGTCTGAGACACCGTCCCGATACACCACAATCTTCTCCGGGAAGGTGTGATTCAACTGACAGGGCAAAATGCACCAGAACTGATTATCCAGAGAATGAAATCACACTCAAAAAACCTGATACAGCTGCACAACCGGCATGTCTCACTCAAGGTGAATGAGCGAATGACTTACCTCGTAGTACTTCTGTAAGGCTGCAAGCAGGCACACCCTGAAGCCGTTGATTATCTCCTCATTGGGCATCTGGAATGCCACTCTTGAATACCATCTTGTCAGTGAACTGCGGATAGGGGAAAAAACACAGAATAAAGGATTTTTAAAAATAGCTTATTTTACAACATTGGACACAAATGTTTTGTTTGACTGGGAAAAGTGTTTCACATCCTCAATGAACTACCTGTTCAGACTTGCCACAAAGCCCATGACTGATCGGTTCTTCTTGCTTGTGTCATGATGGACATCGACTCCAATCACCATTAGTTGTTTCTGTCAAGAAGAGAAACAAAGGAGTAATGTCTTAGGCGAAAATTGTCCACTGAATCTCATGTCTGAATTCAGGATAATGGAACATGGTGTCGAAGGCTAAGAATTTGAACACTGTACCATGCATGCACATAGCACACGCCTAAGAAGGACACTACTGTGTTTTGTAGGAGCTCACAGAGACCCAAATGTATTTAAAGATTACTCACCAGTGGGACATTCACAGTCCACAGCTCCCCTCCCAGCTTGCAGTTCATCTGCAGCAGGATCTTTTGGGCGATACTTCTCAGTTTTTGCGGTTGGGAAATGGTCCGGACATTTATGGCCTACATTAATGCAAACCACGGTTAAAAATAGTTATTAATAATTAAGTTAAGGCTCACATTAAAGGCATACTATGCAGGATTTTTAGCCTTCCTGCATTCCTGTGTTTACAATCAAAGAAGTCTCCTCTGATGAAATACAGGCAGAGGAGAATTGATTCAGCAAATGTGTGCATAGGCAGTGATTGCCAGTGCACCAGGGGGGTATTTCACGAAGCACGATTAACAGAGTTAGCTGGATAAGCAGATGCTATTTTTTCCCCCAACAGTTGTCAGTACCAATACACAGCAGACACACAGGGGCAGAGACCTCCAGGCCCCAGTGCACTTCAGCGGCTGGAGATACAGACCTGAGAGGGGACAGGGCTCTGCACACAGCACAGCTTCTTGATGGCGCTGTACAGGTCGTCTCTGTTGCCCGTCATAATGCACACTACCATCTGGAGGTTGGGCTGGACAGAGAATGAGGGGAAAAGGTTTCAAAGGGACATTAAAGGTCTGTTCACATCATCAGAAAGGCAACAAAAGAAATGTATAGGTTCCCAGGAATGTTTTTTTTTAATCATCATTGCGATATGAATTTCTAAGATAAAAATGGTTAGGGTATCAGAATTATAAATATAAGTACAAGCCATTTCAACCCTATCAACCTCACTCTGCAACGCAATCCTTTTTCAACGTAATTCTATCAGTAAAGCCTAATTTACTTTCCAAAAGTGACATTTTAAACTTTATATTTAATATATTTAAGTATACCATTTCAATGAGCCTCAAATGTAGAAAAATAAGCCAAGGTCTGCAATTGACAGTTGTACAAGGACCTAGATTTACCATTGTTTCTTAATTTCACCCGTCATTTCCCTGAGCAGTATGAGCACCGAAGAGCTGGCGACATTGTTAATTCGGGACGAGACTACTCATATATCGCGCATTCTTTAATTCCCATAGTGAATTTTATAAATCCATGTTGTCCCCAGTGCAAACACAACCACCGACCACACGCACTCCTCATTCTCCCAGCCTCTGTCCACACCCCTGCCCACTAATAAAAATGTTCTAGGGGAAACACCGAGTATGTGTTCACAAGCGTGTAAGCACAGGGACACCCAGGCGGGAAGCTGCTCACCTCGCTGGTCAGCTGGGAGTGGATGCTCTTGACGTAAGTTTCGGTGCGATCGTCTCTCAGCTCCACGCGGATTGGTCGGTCCAGTCGTAGCCCCATAGGCCCTGCCACCTTCCCAAAGGTGGCCACCAGCTCCTCTGCCTGCTCGGCACAGCGCCGCGGGTAGAACACGGCCCAGCAGTTCAGGGGAATCTAAGAGCAGCATATAGGGCAAGGGCAACACGGTCCATTCAACACGACTGGGTTTTGGACAGCGCAATATATCGTCTGAAACAGCTTTAGGGGAGAGTGTAGGGATGTCAGGATAATCTCTATCATACACATTCTGGCACAGTCTTTCAATGTACTTTTCCACAAAACATCGTCAAGCAAATGTAATTCCGCAACAACAGTGATACGTGGTCACACAATTTTCACTACCACTACTCCATTACAAAGTTCCCCACAAGTTTTAAGTACTCTGGCCTGCACAGCATCAAGATTGGTGATATACAACCGACACTACGTGAGCTGTGCCTCTGGCAGCTGAGCACTTGGGTCCAGCTCTAGTTCCACACTCACACAGCTGATGGAAGCATCCCTGACTACCTCCCTGGACCAGCTGACATCAGCGGTCGTGACGAAGGAGGCCGACTGCATGCAGATAGTCTCCATGGGCAGGGTCCGTCCTTGAGTCTGCCAGGACAGAGAATACAGTCGCCTTTTATCGTATAAGTATATGCCATTTTTCCTGTCCAGAAAATAGCGGACAGTGTATCTGAGAAGGCATGAAGCACGTGGCCCCATATTTAAAACTCTAATTTAGAAGACAGAGGCCAGGACATCAGTCTACAAGCTGGATATGATTTTTACAAACCTCACAGTTTCATCCCCAACTGTCATTCTCGGGCAGCACGTTTCACATTGGCTGTTTTAAGAGGCTTCACAGACATAGCGAAAGCCGTGCTTTGTGTGGGGGCACGGACTCACCACCAGGATGTTGTTGCCGATGTCCAGGCCCCAGCGTGCCAGCTCGGTCAGGGCCTCCTTGTTCGAGTTGATGTTCTGGAGCAACTGCTTCAGCGAGTGGGTGTGCTGTTCCCCGCTCACGTTGATGTGCATCGTCAGATCCTGAGGGGCCGCACACACACACACACACACACACACACACAGCTCACAGAGAACCACAAAAACGCTGTTTCCACTTTTTAAATGACATCAGAAATCACATTGTTCATACGGATAATTACTACGTGCGAAAGCCTCTGTAATTCCATTTGTAATACAAATGTACTGAACACAATTTATGATGCAAATACAATAAAATATCATGCCTTCATTGCCCGGAAGTCCTTCCTCATTTTGTCAGGGATTCCAGTCATGAAGGAGAGCTCTGGAAGGAGAAGGATTTCTCCAGTAATCACCTGTTGAAGAGACACGCAGCTAACCCAAAGGTTTTTTTAAAAAAGGCTACATTACAACTGCTGAATATATCTAAAAAATAATAGGTCAACGGGAACAGCAATGTTTGAAGTTACAAATGGATGTAATAGATTAGAATTGTTAAATGTATCAAAATCATATCAGCACTCAGCTTTTAAAATACACTTATACAATAAAACACACAAATCATAACTGTATCTGTGAGAACTCACCTATCACTTGAAGTGGGAAAAAAAAACTTCAGAAATAGTTTACCTTTCCCCTTGGCTTTGACCTCTCTTTGGGCCTGTGCACAAGCAGAGGCTGGTCCACCTCTTTTATGGTAATCCCATAGTTTTTGCTGTTAAAACGAAGAGCGTATCTAGTTACATCTACGCTACGTGCTAAAGAGTGTTTCCAAATGGAAAAAGCAAATCACAACTGGAGGTGTATAGTATTTCACAATATGGCCATGAAGGTGAAAGTTAAAACAGTGGACAGGTCCAACCCATTTTACAATCATCCTGTTTTTAGAATGAAGTATATAGTACCTTGTCTAACCCAAAGCTTCAGCACAGATATCAAAGTGCAGGTACCTGTAGTAATCCAGAAAGGAGATCTGTGACCCGTCCGCCATGGTGAAGGTGTCCTTCGGGGACTTGGCCCACTCGATGTCGTCGATGCGGTAGGTGCGGTTGTTGTAGCGGGTGAGGACGATGCTGCCGATCAGCTCCTTGGTGCACTCGTCCTGGAAGCTCTCCCTGCTCTTCTCGTAGATCACGTTCCTGCCGGTACGGTTAAGAGAGAAAGCCAGCGCTGACTACCCTTCCCCCCCCCCGCAGGGCCTCGTGCTGACAATTCACGCAGAGATCTACTTAGCGCACAGCGGTGAAACAAGCGTGAGCGTTCTTCATGCTAGCAAGATGAGTCGCTAAAACAAAACCCCAATCCGAAACAAAATCCAAATGAAAGTGTTTGGGTCAAACTTTTTAAATAAAATAACCTTGTATGGGCCACCAATCAGGTGTGCATTGTGCATAGAAGTCTGGAGTACATTTTCAAATATACTTCAGATTCATGGCAAGCTCCAATCAAAAGACAGCTGGAAGGTGAACTGCAGATAATTATTCAGTGGGGCGCCCCCTGGTGCCCTTTGATACTGAACCGTGGTGGATGCTGGCTGAGTGAACTCACATGACGTCCAGCACAGAGTCGTTGCGCAGAACCTTGTGGGACACGTCGGCAGACAGGTACAGGCCTCCGTCCGTGCGCTTCATGCACGTGGCGTAGCCCGGCCACACCTGCAGCCTGACCAAAAATGGAGAGGCTCAGTGGGGGGGGGGGACACCCCAGTGAAATGTGGCTGGACCAAAGGCTTTTCAGAATCTTGCAGCCTTTTTACGCTTACCTGTGCTTTCCGAGAATAACCGCACTTTTTGGGTCGTAGTGATTTCTTCCCACCAGTTTCAACCCCAAGATCTTCATGACTCTGCGCGACAAAATATGACAGGAGAGCAAATACTGACCGTATAGACTTAGCGCAGTTAAGGCTGCTGAACCTTAAGATGTTCATGTTCTTTCAGTTCTATGTAATGTTTAACTTGACAACACAGATTTGGCTTATTATCATTTGTTTTGTCTTTGAATTCTTCATTATCTACCAAACGGTAAGTTTAAGTGGCCATGTGTGCACACTTTTAACAATTAGGAGCCTAGTGACCTGAGTCTTCTATCAGTAAAATAATTTTTTAAAAGTATAAATATATATATATACATATATATATATATAGATATATATATATACACATATATACATATATATATATAATGTAATTGTTTGCAGCATAGCATACTATAAATGAGAGACTGTGGAATGCATAGCTATTCCTGACAATGTGGCTTTAGAGGGTAAATAATCCCCCGAAACATGAAAACCACTAATTAAGAAAAATGAAGTGCTCGTTAAAATTCTGGAATTGCAATTGTGGTCGGAAAAAAAATCAGCATAAACAGGGCCCCCCCCCAGGACCGAGTCTGAGAACCACTGATCTATACTAAATTTTTTTGTTATTGCTTGTATAATGCTTTAGAGAAAACAGCTTAAGACGGTTTCAAAAATCAGTAGACCATCTCCAAAATCAGCGCTCCGCTTCGCCTGAGGACAATCGGGATCTTCCACAGCTGTTGTTAGAGGTTGTTGTGCAAACCCGGCGATATCACACGTACAGAACAAAGAGATGATTTGAAAATGGCGGACACTGACGCGACTGTACCGCAGTGTTCCCACAACGCAGCCTGAGAGAGGCTCTCTCCTAAGGTCTCCCACCATCAGCGCTGAATGGTGTCCCTGGGCCCCCAATCCAGTCACATTACCCACCTCCTCAGCACCACGTTGTAGAATGGGATGCACAGGTCCGAGTTGGGCGGCAGGATTTTGGTCATCTGGATCTTGATCTCGATCTCCTGGTTGTCTGTGCGCCTTTCACTCTTCAGGTAAACCACCTGCACCGGAAACAGTACAGCTCAACTGGCACTACAACTTCCCAAACTACACACTGAAGAAGACTGTAGACTGTTCACTGTAGCCCATTGGTTCTCAGACCCAGTCCTGGAAACTGGTCCTGTTTATACTGTCACAGCTGGCTGAGCATGTGTTTAAGCAGATAAGCTATCGTGTTCAAATTCTGTGATTGCAACTGTGGCTGGAATGATAATCAGCATACACAGGGGTCCCCCAGGGCCGAGTTTGAGAACTACTGCTGTAGAAATTTCATTACAGCGTTATCAAACACAAACTGCTTTCATATTTCCTTGCATCAGAGTTAACTTCAATTGTTTGATTGGTGAATATGTTTAATCTGAAATTAAATTACTTGCACAGACAGTAGCACTTTGGGAAGCTGTTTCACGACTCAAAGCTAGGCTACGCCCTAAAGGGTGGAGAACTGAGACGGAGTGTGCATCACTTCACATGCTCTTAGTGTGGACTGCACAGATCTGAGGGGCAGCTGACCTCGTCCAGCCTGACAGGGAGGTAGAGGATGGAGCCGTCGAAGGCGATCACTTCCCCTGTGGTGGAGCGGTGGTCCTTCATCATCCCGAACCGCATGCCCATGGACTCCACATTCGGCCTGAACCACACGAGCACAGATTACTATTCGCCGCACGTGAGTTTGCACCACATGAACTTTTGCCTACGACATTTCATGCTGTGCCTAACAGCATTCTTCTACTTTTAGGTGGAGCCGCGGAAAGTAATGGCGAAAGCAAAGCTCCTACGCTCACGTGAACGTGACGTGGTACTGAAAGACTGCCTCGTTCTTGCAGCAGATTGGGATGTGGTTTGAGCCGATGTGCAGAGGGGTTCCTTTGGTGCCTCTCTTTTCCAGCGGCTCGCTGCAATTAAACAAAGATCAACAGAAGCGAGTCAACAGAAAATTCTAAACAAAGGCCGGCAATAACAAAGACCTCCCTAGGAGACAGAGAAGCGATGTTCACAACAGAGCGTGAGTGGAGCGGAGCTAATTTGACTGGGGCGTGGAGCGGGTTTCCAAAAGGACGGCGCGTCCGTCTTCTCTCTCGCTCCGCTATCTCTCACTTTTCTCTTTGAGCACGAGCAGGCCGAAAACTCAGCCCAGAAGGCCTACTCTGCTGCTTCCCCATTTACCCCGTAGCGAGCAATTAGCTAAATCTGCTCATTAGCTAAACTTGTTGAGCAGCGTACTTTAGAAAAGCTCGTCCGTGAGTACGAAACTTACTGTGGGGCCTCCATCTTGAGCTCTCCTTTGGGCACAGCGGGTGGGGGAGGGCTTCCTGCGGGCTTCGAGGTCTCTTTCATCACAGGCAGAGCGGGCTCAGGGAAAGGCGGGGCAGGCGATGGGAGGGTGGTGGGGGCAAGAAAAGGGGACGCACTGGGCCCCCTCCCCCAGCTCATGGGTGAAGGTGCGGCCCGCCCGACGCCCACCATCTGTCCCAGGACACTAGAAACACATGTCAAAATCAGGGCCTGCCTCTGCTGGCAATGGCAACCAATCCAGAACCTGTGATCACGGTTACAACACTATAGGCAGCTATAGTGCCTTTCAGAGATCCCAGTTTCCAAAAGAAGCAACAGAAAAGCTTGTAAATGTAATGACCAGAATTGCAGCAAAGGATTTTGGCCTTAATATGAGAATAAGACAGCATGAACTTGTTTGGTTCACAGCAAAATTATCTCATGTTATTGTTATTAAAAAACAGGGCTGGATACCTACGAGTGTAAAGATAAAAATCAACAATAAATGTGAAGTTAGCTTTTCAGTAAAATAATCATTGCTGCCACTATTAATAAATGAAAAGCTTTGTTCTTAACGGGGATTTGGCTCACAACTGATTACAATGGTATCTTAAAATTTCCATAACAATCAGAAAATGTCCCTAGACAAACCAAAGGGTAATTCATTCAACAATGATTTAAGTCAACATTGTTCAGGCAATGAACTGAGAACCATGGGGAGAAGCTCGACTAGCACGAATGCATAATTCATGTTAAAAGCTTCCTGGTGCGTTGCCACCGGAGACCCATTCAAACGGAGCGAGAGGTCAGGGCCTCAGTTACCCCGCAGGTACCCTGGGTGGACTGACATAGGGCCTTTGCTCCGTACCTTCCACGTCCCACCTCCTCCGCCCACCTCTCTCTCACGGGGGTCGCGGTTGATTTCAGCTCTGTGTCGGCGTCTCCGAACGCTCCCCGCCCTGTGTGGCGTGATGCAATAATCCAGTGGCTTCAGCACAAAAAGTCCAGGACTTGGAAAGCCCTCCATTTCAAAGAATCACGTAAGCACCTAGATATTTTACGGTTTTACATTGCCACTTCATCTTGATGAAATAAAGTTTTTTCAGTATAATTACTCTTTTTCAACTCCTTCAATTTTTGTCTGGAGTTACTTTTAATCTGGATTTGACTCTTGATTTACCTAGAGATGGCACTCCCCTCCCCCAGGAAGTCTTGACGGGCTCAATCCCCATCCCCCGAAACATGGACACCAATGATACTGAGGGGGCGGGCAATGGCACCTGTGAATCATACGACTCCAGTAAAGGCCAGGTGTGAGGCATATCAAAAGGAAGACAAATTGAGTGAAGATCAAACTCACCTGCTTTATGTTGGGGACTCCTTCCTCTTCTGCCTGCAGACCTGGCATATCTGTAGGGAGGTCTGTCACAGCACGCTGCTCCGGGGGGGCTTGTGGCCCAGGCTGCCCAAAACCAGTCACCTGGCTTGGAGGACGCGATTCACCCGAATGCCCAACACTCGGCTCAGTGGCGGAGAGGAGCAGCCCTCGGGCACGGCCCAACCCGCACTCTTGATCTGGCAAGGCCAGCCCCCGGGCAAACCCCACAGGGCGCTCCCCAACAGCGTACGGTGTCCCTCTGCCATACTGCAATGCAGGAGGGGGACCGGGTAAGGGCATGCCCCTAGCACGGCCATAGCCAGGCTCCTCGGGCAATGGCAGCCCCCGGGCACGACCTATAGCTGGTTCTTCTGGGAGCAGACCTCTGCCCCGTGCCTGCTGCTGCATCCATGGCATGCGGGGGGCACCGGGCAAGCCAGGAAACCGTGGCTTGTTTGGATCCATTTTTTTCTGAAAGGTGAAATATAATGGTCAACAAGGATGTGTTTTAAGACACTTACATGTACAGCACAGCCAGTGGGCTACCAGGTGCAGCTGTCAAACATGAACACCCTATAATCCTGTAATGGTGCAAATTTGGTCTATATGTGAGCAAATTAAATTATGTGGGAGAGCAACAGTGGCATGCGTTGAAAGAGTGTATTCATCTTCAAACTCTTGTACAGTTTTCTGTACAAAATTCTGAGGGAGTCCACATGCTGAAAGTGTGGACACCTTAGTCACTGAAACGGAACAGCTCGTTAAAATGAACACTTATTAGGCAAATGCAAAGAAAATACCAAAAAACCAAAACTACATGCTATACTAATTTAAGACAAAATCAATTTCATATGCGGTTCGATTTGCTTTCTATAACCTTTAACGTTACTAATCAAGAGACGGAAGAACTGCATTCCGAAATGTCACTGGGAGGCCGCTCAAGACTTCCCAATTCACTGGCTTAAGAAACAACTTCATAACTTCGCTGGTGTCTGTAATATTTGGCTACCTGTATAATGTTAACACTGCTATTAGCTGCTACGCTGTCGTCATAACTAACGGACTCGCGTAGATGTAACGTATCACATATGCAAACTTATCCAATTACGTTTGCTTGTGAGCTAGCAACAGCTATTGTGTAAAAATTGACCAGCGAGATTTTTTAATCCAATTTTGCGAAATTAACCGCCAATGAATAAAAGTCGACAATATATCGTATTATATTTTAATGAGATCAATCATAGCTAATGAAATCTCAAGTTTGTTTAGAAGAGCATGACTTTTTCTACCCCAAACACAAACCACAGCAATGATTCCCTTTTTCTAATTAGCCTGCTGGCTAGACAGCTGACCACGCACGCCTGGAAAACATTGCAGGAAAGTAAAAATTGGGAGTGCATTAGAGCAAAAAAACACATAAGATTGATGTTAACTGTCTTGGTAATTGTTATCTCGCTTGCACTGATTGACTTATTCGTTGGAGATACAGAACCTTACATTTTCTAAAAGTTGCCAGGCACGTCGATCTCAATAGCCTAAATGTCCTCATCAAACTTCATTATTGCGCAACAACGCATCAACAGAAAAGCCGGGAAACGGATAAGGAACCGCCTTTCGAAATGATTGGGTAGCTATTGGACATGCAACCAAAACGCGGTTTCATTCGGAATACGACAGTGGTTGGTTTTTTTGTCGATCAAATCGAAACGCGCATTCTTCCTCTTCGAATAATTCCACATGCAAAAAAATGGGAGAAAAATCCACGTGTTTGGGTTTGTAGGCAAAGATGGTTGTGAAATCGAAAACTTCAGATTTGTCCAACATATTTTCATTTAGGCTAATCATGTTCTGCTGCTGTAATTACTATTTTTTGGAAGGATAACCAACACGCACAACCTCTGTCCATTTCTGTTTCATACGGAAAGAAAAAAAATTAACTTAATCAAAGGCGAAAATACACTTTTATATTTTTCCACAATAGCCTACATTCTGTAGCCTAATGTCCAGCCTACTGCCGATGACATTCATTCTGCAGTGATCCCGAGACCTCTTCCGTTAATTTGTCGGCTATAAATGAATAAACCATACTTGATACTGATACTATTTGACATTAATGTTCCAGCTGCCAGATCTGTCAGTGAAAATAGGGACTTTAGAGGAGATGGTTAAACAGCAGTGTTCTCTTCAATGTTGAGCATTCATAGATCCTAGGCTACATAGGCTATTCCATTATTTAGCAGATACCATTACCATTTTTGACTTGCATATCATACATTTTTCATATCTATTCTTTCAGATCTTGTAGTCTGCATTGCGCAAGGGTACAACTGGAGTTACAGCCATCACGCCTAACTATATACCTCTTTCCCCATATGTTTTGTGAAAGAAAAATAAATCATTTAAAAAATAAAAATTCAAGCACAAACTAGGCCTAATGCAGTAATTTGACAGAAGTCTCTCAAGGAAAATTAAAACGAGGGCTCTAAATACATCCAAAAGAGGGAGCTACAGTCAAAGGGAACTAAATACAAAAAAGGGATGACATTCATTTATAGGCTATACCGGAAAGCTAAGGACACTTTAACTTAAAATTTAACTAATACATATTATTATTATTATTATTATTATTATTATTATTATTATTATTATTATTATTCATCCATCCATTTTTTATACCCGCTTATTCTGGGCAGGGTCACGCGGGCTGCGGGAGCGTATTCCAGCGTGCATGTTACAAGTATTATCGTTATTATTATTGCTGTTGTTGTTTCAACCAAGAAAATTACTTCAAATTAATTCAAGCTCATATCTGTAGTCCACTAGCAGAATGTAACTATCTAACACAATTTCAATATATCTGCTTGTTCTTTGCCTGCAGTTAAAATGACCTTGAAACTAAACTGTTATATCCAAGACCACCCCCCCCCCCCCCCCCCCCCCCCCCCGTATTTCATATGCTGGTGCAATTATCTCCCTTTCTTAAGATTCACATATTGTCCAGCTCCTGACCTATGTGTTAAACTGCCTTCAGTTATGAAGGGTACTGCACCATTGGCTAATTTCTTACATCACATGATTGTGGGGTAATCTTATTCTAGTTGTTCATGTGAGTTTTGTTTTGGCTTAGCTGTCTGGCATGCAATTTCATTTTCAGGGATCTTCTGTAATGCCAAGATATAAACCATATCATTAGTTAAATAGAGCAAATGGCAGAGATCAGAGAACCTGGAGATAATACGATTACCCAAATATGGACAGAGTGGCCTTAGTCTAAGTTCAATATATCTATATTCAGAAATTGCTGGGAATATTAATTTCCTTCAACACTTTTTTTGTCTTCTTCCAAAAATATAAAGCAGACAATCTTTAAAAGATGTAAACTAAAATCAGGTGAAACAATTAGCCTACATGACGAAGAACATTTGTACTACTATACAAGTCACTAGCCATTCCAACAGTGGATTTCTTCGTGAGGATATCATTGGTGAAATACTGACCTGAACAATGTTTTCTGAAATTGTTTTCTGAAAAGTATAGACATTATACTGTGCATGCTAATCTGTCATTAGTTATGCATTTGATTTCCCAATTTGTGCAGCCTATCAACCATCCCTTAAATTCATTAGTTAGTGCCAGCCTCGTTTTTCCTTAGGTGAACATTGGTTGTGTGATAAACCTGGCTACAATGATTTAACCCGCAGCCAGTATGCACTGCCGCTTCATGACAACCTTGCTTCATGCCCAGTTCAACTTTGGCTGACATGTTGTGGGTATGACACCCTCACAACAGTGCATCCGCAAGCATGCATTGAGCATATCATACTGGAAAATCTTTGAACATTGAGGAAAGTACCTCCATAGGCCTTTCTGTGTTCAATTCTGAAAGAATGCTTTTTCCTTTTTTATGATCAATTTTTTTTTCATTACAAAAAATGGGGGATCACCAGGGTAATTCCATTTAACAGTGTCAAGGTTATTTTGAACTTCAATCATTCCCCCACCTACTGCATACACCCTTTCCTCCCTGGGCTAACAAAAAAGCAGAACACAAGAAATAGAAATATGAATTGATAAACAAAATAGGGTAAAAAAAGGAGATTGTCACAAAGAGATGGCAAAGGGGCTATAAAGAAGGACAAAAAAACAAATCCTATTAAAGTTTAAGTTCACTGAGAGGGAAAACATAATGATGACAAAACATATGTATGAGTAATTCTGTTCTCCTTTAAGATTCCACAACAATGGCAGTCGGCAGCAGCCTTGGGGGTGACCTGAGAGACCTCACCCTCACTTACCTTTACCCCACACACAGTTCCAGATACCCTCTTGCCCCCACCCTACGCCCACAAGCTCAGGCTGACCACCCTCTCTCACCCATTCACCACCCTCCCCCCCACCCCCCATTTGGCAATCTTCCTATTCTCTACCCCATCTAGAGTGCAGACGGCTCTATGAAGAGCTTAACACCAACAGTTTTTATCATTTCTGAACAGCTGTTCAGTGTTAGCTTTGCATGGTATTATGGACCACAGATTCTTGACAACCCACCACAAGCCTGGCTTTTCTATTAGCTTTGGGTAACCTAATTCAAAGCATGGTTACTGTGGGAACTTAAAGCTAATCCATTTACTGTGGCTTCAATGCATTTCCCTCATAATTAGAATGCATTATACAATCTATCATACATATATTTTTAAAGTGCACCAATTGTTTCAAATGATATCCTCTGATGTAAATGTCATCACATATTTTTTAAAGAGTACTAATTGTTTCAAATGCTATCCACTGGTGCAAATGTCACAGTTACTTAAGGGAAGTATAAGCAGATAAGGCTACAAGCATGCATAAAAAAGGGAAACACAGAGGATACTTTGACGTCCATGACTTCCGCCACCACATCTACGCAATCTGTTTTTGTAGAGAACTGACTGAGGACAACTGTTCATCAGTGATGGTTTTCAAGCCATTGGTCTCCTTTATCTTCCAGTTACAGCCCAGCTATTGCTTCAGCACATCAGATACATTTTCCCAGACACATTTTATCCTCATGGGTTTCCACCTCCAGCTGGTTCTTCCAAGAACAACTGGCTCATTCCTGAGTAAATATTCACACGACCCCATCCTTTTACACAGTGTGTTGAAGGATTTAAACAGCAGTTTAATAATTCAAAGAAATCTTTCTGCTACTAACTCATTACATGACGTCATTTGTTGGTTCACTGGTTGTCTGTGTCCATGGCAACTTCATAGTTTGTCTTTTATACATTCATTTATGAATTTACTTCTCACAAATTTGCGCTCCCTTGTTTTGGAATTGGAATGACAAATTATACCCCTCGTGTCACTGTGGTGCCACCCACGTACAGAGCCCTGCAAATTAAGTATGTGCATTTTTCCGATGCACTCATCCACAAGCCAGGAACTGTTTTCCACAATAAAGGTCAAACACTACGAGAGAATTGTTGGCAGTCGAAGGAAAGGAATAATTCTCACTGATTTGAACTGGTGCTGTAGTGCGTGACCCACAGAACCCTGCCCAGCAGAAACTCATCCTCTGCTTATAAATTCAGACAATAAAACTGCAATACTGCAACAGGTTAATAATATTATGGGTAATTTTATTTTAATAGGCATATTTGGTTGTCATGGCTTTCGTATTCATTGGTTTTCACTCAGCAAAAGATATACATTCAGTTTAATAAATATTAAATATTCTGTACTGGAATTATTAGCAT
Source organism: Anguilla anguilla (assembly GCF_013347855.1). Classification (NCBI taxonomy): domain Eukaryota; kingdom Metazoa; phylum Chordata; class Actinopteri; order Anguilliformes; family Anguillidae; genus Anguilla; species Anguilla anguilla. The sequence goes on along the minus strand of NC_049210.1, from coordinate 11,486,479 downwards.
GGTCATAAAGCAAGCACAGTGTTATGTGCAGGCAATATTGAGTATTTAAAGGAATCATCCCTGCTGTTTTATTTTGTGTAGTTAATTCATTCAGGCAAATTGTTGCTTCACTGGTTGGTACTGCATCAATGCAACCATAGATTTTAACCATACGCATTTGGCTCAATGTTCACATATGTTAATGAAATTATGATTATCCAGTAATATTCATCTCACCACTCCACTGCTAGATAGATTCAACAGGCTAAGGTCACGGGTACGGAGGGCATAATTTGGCAGCAATACACACAAACAGTGCTCGTCTTCATCACCATGAATTTTAAGCGTACAAAAATCCCACCCTGCCAGAAACAAACCAAATGCAATCAGAGAGAGAAGACGGAAGAGACAGACCGCTGCGTCTGATTGGAATGAGCCAATTATGCCGTTTTATAATTACAAAATAGATCGGAACCACACCACCTCCACATCTCCACTTTCTCAAGAATAACAGGATGATTCACCCTCAGGCACAGTCATTGAGAGCTCCAGGAATTGATTCCCCCTTCAGCAATATAGAGAGCAAACAATAAGGCTGCAATAGAAAAGACCCTTTTTATCAGTCATATAATAACAGTGGATTACAATTGTCAGAAATGAACAAAGCGTGAATGGGGTCATTTAAAGTATGAAGCAGATACCTCGGTTTCCAATCCAGTGTTATCTTGGGTTCTGGAGTGATTGCTTGTCGAACCTTCAGTGAAAAGCTTTTCATTTGACTTATGCTTTGATCATTTGATGGCAGCATGCTTGAAAAAACTGTCATATATAAAATCAAGATTATCCTTTATTACACCATTAAGGGAAATTAATTTTGGTCATTTGGTTGTAGTTTCAGTGCTAAAAAAATGAATCAGGAAAACGCATTGTCACAATGCCAATTATGATTTAAAAGCTAAAGTTTTATGTATTAAAGTTTTTTTTTTTTGGAGATCACATGCCCACTGTAGCCTCATCTTCCCATACTTAGCTGACATAAGTGGCATCTGCCATGGTCTTCTGCCGTAAAATTTGCTATGTACAATCGTGTTCCCAAGAGGAGGAAACCTGTTGATTTTGGAGACAGCATGACCTTTCCTCTATCACCACCACCACCAGGAAAAACATTTCTCAAATGTAACGACTGGATTGCCAAGACATTTTCTGTGCACATTCATGTGAGGGGAGATTATTGTACCTTGGTGGACTTCTGCACTCTAGTGAATGCATTCTTTCTAGTTTGTTTATCGCACCACTCTCTGCAATGTCTAGAGACTATAATGCACAAAAATCCCAGAAGGGAACCTGTTTCTGAGACTCTGGAGCCATCACATCTGGCACCAACACTCATACCACATCCAAAGTTGCTTAGATCACACTGAGACCACCCATTCTAATGTTTGGTTCGAACAACAACAACTGACCTCTTTACCATGTCTGCAGACTTTATATATTGACTTGCAGACTATTTGCCTTAATAAGCAGGTGTACCTCATAAAGCAGCAACTGAGTGCATATTCTTCAAATTGACATTTTTACGTTCAATAACAATGGTCATTGTAAAACCAAATAGCTGCTGGAATGAATGAGCTCCCAGTCTCCTTGCGTGGATTTTGTGTTGTAAGAGTAAGAGTGCCTCTCCTGCATCTGTATTTTTTGCATGGTTTGTCATGGAGAGGCTGGCTAACACCTTTAGACATTTGCCTGACCTTATTGCACATTAGGTCTCGGTGTAGGGAAGCTACAATGGCTTGGTCTGTGCCAATTATTTTGTTTGCTGACAGAACTATTCCTTCAAATGTTTTGTCTTGCGTTTGAAAAACATCAAAACTGGTACCACTAACAAGACGTAGTGTCATACCATGCACCCCGAGACGCCTCCTTAAAAGATGTCCCTGAAGCTGTAAGCATTCAGAGAAGGAGGTTTCTCAGGTGTTGGTTGACAACAGGCCCTCATTTCAAAGTCATCTGTTCGTGCTGATGTCCACTGGGACACAGTGACACTGTAGAAGAAGCTGTGGGGTGGAGAGAGCACGGTTGAGAAGTGGCAACTGCCTGAGAGCATGTCTGCCATCTGACAGGAAGGTTATCTGTTGCTTCAGCCCACGACAGGGCTGCAGAGTGCATTGAACTGGTCCACTCAAAATCAGGCAGTTGGCAAGCGTGCTTGGATCAAAGCTAGCAAAGCTTACCAAAAGAAGCCTCGCTGAAGGTTGGCCTCTTAAATGTCATGTCATGTCCAAAATGATCAAATATGTAGTGACACCGGAGAATATGACTTATCGCTTGTCCCTGCGTCAAACCCACATCACGGACCACCAAAACAGTTGGAAACTAGCCTCTGCTTAAGGAAAACCTCTCTGCTCTGCCATTCCTCCAGCAGGGTCAGCTGAGAGGCTGTCAGGTTCCTGTACGTCAGTTCATTTCTTGCCATCCCCCCTCATTACGGTTCAAACATGTCCACGCATTTCATTACTGTTACAACATTCTCATTGCTACTGTGGCAGTGCTAAGGGCACACTGGACACTGGCAATGGGCATCGCACACCCCTGAGCCCAAGTCCAATGCAACAGTCATCATTATCACTATGTGGGCACCAGGCTGTTCTCTACATAACAGTGACACTGAATATATCCTGACAAGGGATGGCAATGGTAAGGGATTTGGCAATCAAATCTTGAGTTTAAGACCCCAAGGGGTTAATATGTGACAGCTGTCACTAGGGGCATTCTAACTGGGGGGATAGTGGAACCGCCTTCCTAGGGCCCCAAGATGGGGGGAGGCAGGGGGTGCTTAAAAGGCCCGGACAAACAAGATTGCTTTGGCACAAGGGCCCACAGAGACTGCATTTGCACAGGGCCCATTATGTGTTACACCCCCTGTCTGTCACTCTCTGTCCAGTTCCTTGGAGCTGCTATGTACTCTCCCAGCAGCTGCGTACTCTCCCTCTCAGTTACATTGCATTATTTATTTTCATAGCATGCACACATACACAAACACACAGCTTATATTTATTTAAAAGGCTACATGCCATATTATGCACATGATATAAGTAATATGCATTTGTTATTTAAAGTATTTTACACTCTATCAATTCATGCAGATGGGTAGTTACAGAAAAGCTCAATTACCTCGTTCAAACATGCAAGAATAAAAACTTCTGCTGTGCTTGGGAATCGAACCAGCAACTGCTGGGCTCCAAAGCCAGCTTAACCATAATGGAGTATGAACTTTTTTTTTTTTTGTACAAAAGTTGATGTATAAGAGTGTGCATGGACAATGTAGAAAAATAGCTTTTCCATAATTGCTTGTATATTACCTTGCACTAAGTGATGCTTTCATATGATCTCATAAAGCAAATAAGATCAACGTCATAAATATTTTAGCTAAATCACAGTTAATTAAATATATTATTATCTAAGCATCTTAAAAACAGTATAAGACTTTGGGGTACAATGAATATAGCTACAAGGCCTTAATTTATTTTAGTTTTGTGTCATGTGCGCCTGTTCCCGATTTGCTGTTCGAATATTTAAGATTATCGATCCGATCGAAATACTTTTATTTATTTATTTATTTATTTATTTAGAAATTAAGGTAGTATAACAGCATGGGAAGTGTGCATGGAAATGCATATAAATGCAAATGAAAGCAACATTCATAATTTACAATGCATAATGACAAGGTACACAATCATGATACGGATACACAGTCGAGATCCTAAGATTAAAAACAGTTCCTTCTCGTGAATGAAATAGGCCAGTAATCACGTGACAAATGCCTTTGAATAATAATTTATGAATGTAATATTTAATTTACAGGACTACATCGATGCTAACAGCTGAATAAAACACCCAATTACATGCCTCTGAGAATACGTTAAGGAAACATTTTTATTTTAAAATCTGGAGATATCTAGAAAAGAGTCTATGCTCCTGACTGAGAGCTTAATTTGTATATTGGAGGGGAGTATTGCTCGATCGCCATCGCAGTTAAATTAAACTAGCGATGGGGAATCAACATGCATTATGTTGCCTATTTTAAATATTTTGTCGACAAAATGTGGGATTTCATGTTTATCTCACGAAATATACTTGTATCCTGTGTAAATTTCACTGCATGGAGTTTGGTCACGCTCAGCTTATGGAGCATAGGGAGTTGAACCACCTTCTTAAGAGAGCGCACACACGAATCAATAGCAGCATTCATTACCCTGCTATCTGCTGTCAGCCAGTATCTTATTTGTAAGCGCTGAGTCATATTGGAGGATCTGGCAGAAACTTTGCACAACAGGAAACAAGTTCACTGTTTATTAACCTACATCGTAGCTTGTCCTAATTCTCAATTGGCAGGCGAGTGACAAGTGTTACGCTCTCTGAAGACGAAACGTGAGGAGGAGGTGGCGCTGTTATTAGCCACTTGCCCCACACATTTCACTTTTCCCGCACTGGAGAGGAAACCGATTCACAACGAAACTGAAGTAATGTTTGATTGTTCGCATGTTTTTCCCCCATCGCGGATACTGATTTTGGATATTAAATAAGCTACTGGACCTGACGCCAGATAAAGTCTGACCACAAGAATGCGCTTGGCGGGAGCGCACTGTTGGCGAGGTGTCCCTTGCGCCACCATCGGGATTTCGTCGTCGTGATGTTCAACACCTCTGGCTTTGATCCCACTTACAGTCCGGGAGAATATGTGTCGGAAGTTATCGATGGCACAGCACTTCATTTCTACGACCTTACGGGTCCCACGATTATGCCAAATAAGTCGTGCGGGGAAGAACTTCTTGACTTCGGTACAGCGCAAAGAATTTTCATTGGGGTGATGCTTGCTGTTATTACAGCGGTCACTGTAATGGGGAACACTCTGGTGGTGATAGCCGTCTGCGTTGTAAAGAAACTCAGGAAACCTTCGAACTACCTGCTAGTATCCCTGGCCGTCGCAGACCTCTCTGTAGCTCTTGTAGTGATGCCCTTTGTGATAGTGACGGACCTAACTGGGGGCAAGTGGCTTTTTGGGGAGGTGTTCTGCAACATCTTCATTGGCATGGATGTAATGTGCTGCACGGCCTCTATAATGACCCTGTGCGTGATCAGCGTGGATAGGTACGTTAATTTTCTTAACCATATGAAACGCTTGGTTACTGCATCATGCATGTAGTGTTGCGCGCTCTCGCTGCGCTCTGCGTATCAAATGCAGAAAAGTGGGGATAGAAACATAAACATGGACAGTGAAATGGATGGCCCTTTGCGTATAAACATGCTTGATGATTTGCTGTAAGATTCTTTTAGACTTAAAGTATTTGTTAACAAGAAATTACATTCAATGTAATTCAATATTCAATTAATGTTCGCATCGTGAATGCGTGCACGTTAGCGTTATTCCTCAGGACATACACGTTCTTGCAATTGTATTCAATTTAGTCGCTGTACTACCTACAGCGTTTAGATTAATAATGCCTCAGAGTTTTAGCATGCCATAGCCTATTATTCTATGACATGTGGACATAGACTACACACTTGGACAAATGTTCCAGTTGTGCTGCTGGATATAAAAATGCGCAGTTTCTAACGTAAGAATCCAGGGTGGCTTCCAAACCGCACACTTCAACGTGGCCCCTATGAACATAAAATATGCATTTTTAATTTTGTCTGACTTTTCTTTGGAATTAGGGATTTTATATTTTGACAAGCCGTACATGAAGCAAAATTGTATTAACTTTAAATTCATTGTTTTTCTCTCTCTCTCAAAAAAGTAGCATTGAGTGATAACTGACTAAAGCATTAGGACCAATAATGTATGGCAATTTAGCTGCCTAAATTTCCATACAGTCAGCCAGTTCAGTGTAATCTTTACATGCCACATGAATTGAAAAATGCAGCCTATAAGTGTACATGGGGCATACATTTTCAGTATGTTTTTTAGCATCTGCATACACAGCATTAACAAATTTATGAAACAATGCCAAAAATAAAAAAAATGATTATTATTACTATTAAGAGTTTACAAAAAATATGTTTTACTGATTTGTTAGTATCAGGACATTTAGTTTTGTTTTCTGTAGCTTTAAATTGACTTACCTCCCTGCCTCTTTTTCACATTCTTAAATGATTACTGTAATGGCTTGAGTATTTTAATAGGACAGCACTAGCCCCATATGCTCTAATTCTAATTATTCTGCTTTCAGGACACACATGCTCTAAAAGAGCACCTCCCATTTAATTCAGTAATGCAGATGCTTGTCTCAGGTTAGCACGTGCATTGCTTAAATGTGTTAATATCAATGCAGTGATATTCAGCGTGCTCCATAGTCAGAATCCCCCCTAAATTACCCTTACCTTATATCCACTGAATGCCAAATAAAGATCAATTTTGTAGAATAGTTCAGTATGTTTAAATGATATCAAGTTGGTGGAGTGGTCAGTTTAAAATGATGTATTTTCCTTCAACTAAACGCAAAACAAAACCTACTAATTTTTACTAAACCATTGCCTACTCTTGCCTACTATTATTTCATGTTTACATGATTAATCCTTGCCGTCACTTATGTATTCTCTTTACCCATACTGTAACATGACTGCTGTTATATTCTTACTATACTGGACTACTGTTCATATTTCCTTTTATATATTGACTATATATATATATATATCTCCCCTTGCCTACAACATAAACATATGTTCCTTACTGCATCACATTAATCTTGCTATTTTGCATGCTGTATCATTTAAAACCATGAAATTCTCTTCAGTTAGTGTAGTTCTTTAGTATTAATAGTTGACAAGCAATAAAATGTTTCACTTGAAACTTTACCATCTCGTTGAACTGAATCCAACTCATTCAGTTTGTTACCATTTATCATGCAAATGTTCCCAATGCTTACATAGGAAAATCCAGTTTGCTAAAATGATATTTAGAGACACAAACTACTTTGCGAGGGAGCTATTACTGAAGAGATGCAAAGCCTTGCTTTTTGGGCATATTTATATCTCCTCATGCAACCAGACCACAGCTGGATGTTATTTTGACATTAACATACCAAGGATTGTTTCAGTTTGTGTCAATAGCTACTAAAGCTACTAAAAGCAACACAAAAATGTGCTAAACCTCATGTGACTGTGGGACTTGTGGGGTTTAAACTTGCTGATGGATGGGTGTTTACGATGGCTGGTATGTTTGACATGCTTTTTATTGCTTTCTCTGTCGCTGTTAACATTTCACTTAGAGTAGTTTTGCTATTTTTGACGTTCTGTGAGCTGCACGGATGGCTATTCTGTAATTTCTTATTGGTAAATTAGGCAAAAATCTGTGTTATGGTAAAGTTTATATTTTAGAGTAAACTGTCCCCAGAAACTTGTTCCTCATTCTCACAGCACTGGCAGAAAATTTGAATGTTTGTTGCTTTAGTTCATATTGCTTTCGGGAAGACTGATGTCAATGTTTGGTTTCATCATGAGTGTTATTATTAAACTGCAAATAGCTGTCTCAGCCAACAAGTTATTGTAAGTACAAATAAATTGTTTAAGTAGTCATTAAAAACTCCACAAAGAAAACTTGACACCGCTATCTAAGGCACAGAAAACAATTAGCATATGTTTCTCTATTGCCATTAATCATTAAGCCATTTACTTATGTAATTATACATGGCCCAATAACTTGACTTTATGTTGCCCGTAAAGAGTCATACCTCTTAGGGAGGTGATCATGCATTAGTCTTGCTAATCTCACTCAATCCTCGAAGGCAATGAAATAGGTTGGATTTCGGTGAGTTGATGCTTAAAACGTGCGCGGGCATGCAACTGTCAATGGAAAGACTAACCAAAGGATATGTCTACATTGCATGCATGTCCACATGCATGTAGATTATATAGAAGTGCTCATAAGATAGCTTTTCCTTCTTTCTACTTGTTTATTTTTTCTCACTGGCACGCTCTTATTATTAATGCATCAACATACAGAAGGTGTCTTTGGAATGTACGCTTTTAAAAACTGTTCATTTCAGCTATTCCCACTGTGTTTTTAGTGATAAAATTTTTCTAAGTGCTTTTGACATCATTGTGATTTTTTGTTGACCTAGGTCTGAGTATTCATTTCTTTTCTGATTGTTGTTGACTGTAAACACAGGCGGATTATAGATTCTGATTGGATTTACAAGGAACATGCATGGAGAAAAAAATGAAGTTTCATCTCAGAAGCCTAAATCGTGAGTGAACAGTAAAGTACATTGAGATCCATTTCAGTTTATCATTCTGTAAACTGCCTGGTGGATGCATTCTTTGCTTTACTGCCAGCTGAGGCAATTTGTTAAAAAAAAGAGCTGCAGTGGAGGTTGGCTTCCATATTGAACTCTCGGCTCCTAAAGAAAGAATTATGTGACATGATGAGAAGTCTTTGGCTAAACAAGCCTTGAATACATGGTACATAAAATCATCTGGGAAAAGGCCAGAGAGCTCATTGAAATTTTGAATGTCACAGCCAATAAACATTAAGTGTGCACATTTCATATGGTAATTTCCTAAGAATTGCCAATTTTTGTGAGTGGTTAAGAGGGTTGTGACAATAGGGTAAGTAGCAGCAGCTGGTTCAGAGGTTGTAGTGCATGGACTCCACTATTACTGTGTCAAGAAATGAATCAGAATTGATATTTCTGTGGTCCAAGTAATGACTTAGCAGCTTTACTGTACCATGGGAGCTATTTTGTGAGCTAAGGGTGTAGCTGTGTAGTGCTGCTTAGGTAAAATAAATAATGTACTTTTTGTTAAATGGAGGTGAGTTGGAGGAGGTTCAAAAAATAAATCAGCTGCAGCTAAAATAAACAGTGGGTGGTTCCAGTGAAGTAGCTGCAAAAATTATCTACCAAAGTAAAAACAGAATTTTGTAATTTTATGTAAAAACAATTGTCAAAAGTGAACCTAACCTAAAGGTGTTGTATTACTCACTTTTTACCTTTCAGTTCTTTTTAGTTGGAACCAGTATGTCAAACTTGCTGACTAGCAGACTCACCTAAAGTGCTGCAGTTGAGGTTTACAGGGGTTATATCTCTATGTTTCTGTTAAATATGACGCATTACATGTCTTTATAATGCTTGTGGAATTCTCTTGCACACAATAAATGGGCATAATTACATATCAGTACTACGGATTTATGGTGTATAATTACTATGCCTGTATTACACATTTTTGCGCACCGTAAATGCATTGAAATATGTAATTATGCACAATATGCACACTGTGCAACTAAGTGGAAATGGAGAGGCTAATCTCCGCGCAGCATTTAAACTGCCAGCGCTGCTCTGCCCACCCAAGGTATGATTGGAAAATAATTCAATCCAAGTTAATCCCCGAGCGTAACAGATCTAGAATGCGAGCCTGGTGTAAAACACCTTACTGCTTTCTGCTGTGGTCAGCCACCACACAAGCGGTGTGTAGAGGTCTTAGTCCATTAACCAAGACTCTTGAGGACATGCAAAGAAGAGTAAAGATGCTGAACAAATAGAGATGGATGTCCTTGCAATTATTATGCACTCATGCAGGCATTCCCTTGCCTGTGGTGTTGAGGTTGTCATGAATGATCCTATCAAAGGCAGTGAGCCGTTGGTAATTATTCCCCTTCAAACTAGTGCGTGCACTCGGCACCTAGCCTCTCGCTGCCCAGTTTCCATCCCCCGGTTTAGGGGGATCATCGCCACGGCACTGCCCACCCCCCACCCCCCAGCTTTCCAGTCTTCCTTTCTGTCTCCAAGCCTTCTTATCTAACCACTCCTGCCGAATGATCCCATTTTGCAGCTCAGTAAATGATTCAGAGATGGTCTGCTGCTTGTCTGCTGAGGCTCAAAGAACAACCCTTTTTCCACTCTACAGCTTGGAAACTTTTTTAAAGAAATGGCACTGTAAGCATGGAATGTTCACATGCAGAGCCTTAAAAGGTACAGCCTCACCCAGAAAGTCAGTGCAGTGGCCTCACCTGTTCTTAGCATTCTTGGGTAAAAGGCTTGCCTCGTTTTTATGATCTTGCAGTGGATTACATTATACTGAGCATATAAAATGTACTTAAGTGGGGAAGCAATATGCATCCCGCAGTGCTAAATATGTGCCGTAAAGAGAATTTAAAATAATAGCCTTTAATTGATGTTCAACAATCCTAGAGAGAGAGAGAGAGAAAGAGAGAGAGAGAGTACTAGCTAGTGAAGTTCTTAAGAAAGTAAAGATTCTGCTAACATTCATTCAGGGAGAAGTTTCCATCAATAAGGGTGAATGGTACAGTACATAGCTGGAGATTTAAAAAAAACAAAAACAAATCTGAAGTGTCTAAAGTGACTACGGAACCGGTGGGAGATATTGACAGTTTTTGTTTTGCAATTGGGAGATCATTATGGCCCACAGGTGAGATCAGGCTTCACTATGGGGTCAAAAGGTAAGATCTTCAGAGAGCACGGCTGTGCTCCTGTAAAGATCAGTACGGGAGGAGATAATCCTGAGGGATCTCGTATGCCGGTCCATCGGGGCTAAGGCATGAGTGCTGGCGCACGGACCCCTGCTGTGGAGTTAATCCCAGGGCATCAGTGCAACCGTGTTGTATCAAGCTTTAACGGGAAGAGACCCGGCGCCGTTAATCAAGGCAAATACACCATTGTAGTGGAGTATCCGCTACTCTGTGATTGGGGATTACATCTTTTTGAATGTCATCCTCCCCGTGGGATCCTGTAGAGCCTGTTTCATCTCTCCGCCAAATGACTAGGCAGCGAAAAAAAAGCCCCTTCTCATTGCTGTCGCGGGAGCTCGAATGCCTTATTCATGAAACATGCAAATCGAGATTGAAAGATGAAAGAGACACGCACAATTGTACAAGAGTTGGGAATACGATCAAGACTGTTAAACTCGGCTTTAGCGCGAACCTACAGGCTTCTTTTGCATCGGGAATGTTTGCAAAATGAAGTGGTTTGAGTAGCTGCATTGGAAAGTTTCCTTCCCGGTTCGTCATACTAAATTCTTAAAAAGTTTGGTTTTTATAGCGGCCAGTGCGGGCCTCTGTCCCGTTGAGGGTGCGGTTTCGAATAGTAAATATTTAAAAAGCCAGAAATGAATAATTCAGTGATGAGAAGGGGAAAGGAATACTTTCTTTTATAGTTGCATTCTGCCTCCATGCAAACATTTTTGGATAGTGTCAAGGGGAAGTATAATATTTAGGAATTGAGATACAGGCATTTTGAATTTTCATAGGAAAATTAGGTCATCTTACCCGGAGTTATTTTGGGTATAGAGGCAGCGGATACGGTTTGTTGGCAAAATGTTTCTTTCACAGCCCTGTGGCTTAATTACAAGGCTTTAAATGGGCCCGTCTTCCTGATTTTGATCTGTGATGCATGGTGATGTGTTTGCTTACTCTTCTACCGTCTTCCTACCCTCCACTGCTATCGTATAGCAAGATGACTGGAAAAATGTTTGCATCGTGTCATTTTGCACTTTAATGTCCCAGCACTGTGACCACATGTCTCAGGTATGTGGAGTGGTGCCCTGTTCTTGTTTGTGTTCCCTACGGGATTTAGGGAATGGGTTCACATGGGGAACGCCATAGCTATGGAATCATAGTGTCTTAACTATAACTTCTTGGGGAACAGAGCCTGGTTTCTACAAAGTATAGAATGACTCCATCACAACCCCCCCCCTCCCTCCTCCTCCTAAAGAGCTGAGCACAGAGAAACATAAGGGTGTGACTCCCTGTTATGTCTCCCAAAGCTGATGCCACCAGATCAAATTAATGTAATGACATGGGGAGGCTGCTCCTTTAATCCCTTAACCAGCAAAAACAGATGAACACCACAATCCTCTCCTCCATTTCCAGTCTACAGGATAGGCGTTCTTCCAGCACGGATTTGTTCAATCTAATGTGCCCAAAAAAGAAATGTGTTTAAACAAAAAAAAAAAAAAAAAGATTAAAAAGAACAAATTACGTATTTTAAAAAGCTTGCTTTCTCAAAATGGACAACTTTCTGCCTCAGATCTGTCCCCACGAAAGGCTTTCAAAGACAAAGATGTTCTGTCACTGAATCAATGCTGAGGAGGCAACAGAGAAACGAAAAGCCTCCAGTTCAGCCCTTCCGGCTGAGGTGTGTCATGGCTCTGTGCTGAACATCTGAGATGTATCTTTTAATCGCCAATTACTGTACTCTTGGATGAGTCTCCAGCCCTGTGTAATTAATGGAGAGAGGATATAAAATAAATGGGTGGGTCAAACGCATAAATGAGCAGAATGACCCTTGTGGAAGTTTCATTTGGCGTCATGGCCAAGAATCTTCATCTTCATCAATTTTCAAGCCTCTACATTAACATCACAGAAGGGTGAGGAGGCGACCTGGTACTTGGTCAGGTTATCAGCAATCAGCCTTTCATTTTTTAACTTCAGACGTATAGAACTGGCTGCTTCACTTTGCCTTCTGGGGGAGATTCAACACTTAATTGGTGGATCACCGCTGCGATTTTACTGTCCATCTTTTCCCACATTTTTTTCATAATTCTCTGGCTTCCCTCCACAGACTTCAAGCCATGTTTCTCCACACAATCAGCCACAATGAACAAAGTAGTTCTGTTGTATGGAATATATAAGGATCCCAATTATCTAAGAGTTGGAAAAAGAGGAGAGAACTAATACATTTTTTTTAAATCTGGATTTGGGATTCAGCAAATATTTTCTTCAAAGTTGATATAATTTAGAGGAGGTGCAAATGTGAGATGACAGGATTTTATGTTGAGTTGAATCAATACAGCAAGTCATTTTGAAATTCTCTTGCACAGAGTGACTTCTAAAGCTCTGTCAACTAAGCCCAGATGCTTTATAGTTTTGCAGTTATTGCTCCACTCGTCTTAATCCCATTCTAAATAAGGAATTTACCTGTTCACTCATGAGGCCTGGCTGCTGATGAACTGGGTTGGGTGATCTTTATCTATATTTAGGGTTTACTCACAGTAGCATTTCAAGTTTTTAATGCACACAGAAAGACCCTGTTCTGACCTTCTGGCCCTTTGTTAAATGAAACAGGGATAATTACCTTAACCGCTTCTGTTCTGGGACTGAAAGCTGCAGTTGTTTTTGTTATTTTTTCTCATTAGAAAACTCATTAGAAAGAGTGAAAGAAACCAGATGAAAAGCCTATTTCAGAGATACAGCCTGCCGTCACATAAAAGGGAAAAGGAACACATTTCCCAAAGGGAAAGACAATTTGAATTGCAGTAATGTCACTTTCCTGGAGGCAGATCATTTGGTGGATATCTGGATAAATCTTCGTGTTTTGCATGGTGTAAACCAATAGGGTAGGAGGGAGGATCAAGTCAGTCTTTAGGGGCTCAAGGCCCCTTCCCTCTCCGCAATCTTGACATTGTCCTGACTATCATAATCGGAGAGAAGCTGAGCTGGCACAAAGTGACCAACTATTGATAATGGCTCCAAACTGACTCATGCCTGGAACAGAATTTCACATAAAACTAGAACGGATATACGGAAAGCCAAGGACAAGGGTACAGGATTCCTGGAAATTGGCAAGATTAGACTGGAAGCTGCGTCTGTTTGGTTTAGGTTACGACAGCTATAGATGAAAATCATGCTCCATAGATACTTGTAGGCTTTCAAGAGCTGCGATCTCCACAACATGCAAACACGGAATCTCAATGCATGTATATAATTAATCTGGAACAGTTTGTACCTTCAGCCTCAAAACATGTGATTAATGTGTGCACTGATGTGCTATTTGAGGCTGAAGGATTGGTTCGTCCTGACTGAAGCATGCAGTGTGTTTGTGCATGGATGATTGACAGTCATGCCCTGAGAGCGGCCCTGCTCTCTAGCACTGGCCAGCGAAAAGTCAGTAAAAGCGCTCTTGAGAAAGGCTATGTATAGGAGAATGGAGGAAGTACAATGAGAATTTTGCTAATATAGTAGGACATACAAGTGCCAGTAAGTAATCAATTTGTAAAAAAAAAATAAAAAATAAAAAAATAAAAACCGGCTAACTAGAAAAGAGAATCTAGAGAGTTAAGGCATTAAAGCTGAGTGGTATTTAAATCTGAACCTGTAAACACAGCAGGCCATGATGTTTTTACTGGGTCTATAACCGTTTCTTATACTCATATAAACCACTTGACACACAAGGACGAAAAAGCTGTAACCATAAGTTACGCCATAACAAGGTCATTTTGCTGATCTTTTCTGTTCTTGAACAGATATTGCGTCACATTCCTCTGGGGAAGGAAACAGATGTATTTAATAAATTCATCAAGGGTTTAGCTTTATTGCATTTAAACAAAAATGCGTTTAGCCTACAATAAGTGGCACGTAAAGATCATTGACCTAAATTGACCAGTTTAATGTCAATCATTAACCTTTAAGAAACACTTCCAACATCGATGCAGATTGGAGAGTCGTATGCTTGTTTAAGACTTAGTTATAGCCTATAACTAATATAAAGTTATTTAAATATAGACGAGGACTAAGAAGATTCTGTGTATGGGGCAAGATATACAATGCTGTCCATTGAGAAGGGTTGCTTTGTATATCTTGGCTTCATAAATAATAACCTGTGGTTTATTTTAGAGAGGTGGACTACAAAACTTCAGTTTGACACTGATCTTTCAACAGCCTTTTAAAACATATTGCACATATTACACTGCCAGAATACATCTGAGATCACGGCCTACGTTCTAATTCCCTGAGAAACCTTCAATCCTTGGCAGTAAAATTTCAGCCTGTCTTCTGCTGTCTCATGTAGGTGTGATACATGTGTTGTATAAATGCTCATCTTCTTGCTGCCTTTGACATATTAAACAGAGAATCGGTGCTGAGCTAAACTTTCCAACAAGCATTCCACACAGAACTGTATAGTTCCTATGAGCATTTACCAAATTAGGCCAAATCATCAAATATGAAAAGCGGGGAGATTATATTTGCATGTTGCTTGCACATGCATGCCCGTTTTCATTCACTTCACAGTCGATATTTCCCTCTTCATTTAAAAGCACCCATTGAACCATGCTCTCGTGTAAGCATTATCATGCCACTGAGTCATTGCCAGGGAGACCTGCAGCTAAAATGCATGCATTCATCCAGTGCATTTGGTTTCTTGCCAGTACAGCTCTCCGGAAAAAGTTTTCCAAGACGTCTAATGAGGTCAAAGGTGTGCTACATGCCAGATGAACAATTACAGGTGTTTCAGGCCATTCATTTTATGCTGTTTAAGTCCTGCTTCATTCATTTTGAATAGATTGACAGAGAAGGCAAATGAGGGTAAACGGGATAAATGATCAGTATGGAATGAAATTATGGCTTTATATCCAAAAACTTAAGATTTAAATTACAGAAGGGAGAAGGGGTTAGCATTAGTGTTAGCCTTCTGATATCAGCTTCAGTTGCCCGTAGTACCTGTGATACTTTAATATTTTCCTCTCATTGCAAATTGTGACATGGTTCGATGCCTACCGATGAGAAGTGTCTGTTTATTGTGTCATATCAACACTATCAATGTACAGAGGGGTAAAGGCCATTATAGTTAACAACCCTCTAAATGACAGCAAACCCAATATGAGCAGCAAGTACTCTATGACATCAATATCAGACTTGCATGATTTGATGCAGAGGTGTTGGTAAAGCTGCCCATTCGATGCAAATCAGAAATGCAGATTTCTGACACCTCATACAGAAGGTTAAAAGCATACATACTCCCACTGCTTCCAGGAAATCTCCTATCAGACACACACTGGCTTTTTCTGTGACCTCTCCAAACAGTGCCACATAAATCATACAGACACAGAGAGTAACATAAATTTTATCATTACTGTAAGCACATTCAAGGCCTGATTTCACTTGAGTAAAGAGTGAATATTTGTATTTGGGCATATTTGGGCATTTCAATAGACCTGCACTGACAAGCCATAGGTAAGCTGTCAATGTTTCACTGTTCAGGTTTTGCTTCCAGGGAAGTGTCTAGCCAATGTAATACTGGTCTGCGGCAGATCAATAAAACTCACCAGTTGATAAAAAAAGAATCCTTATTTACTGGAGTTTCAGAGTGAGAGGTTTAGTTTATGTGCCTTGGGCAGCACTCTTTAAGTGTTTCAGGATAAAAGGAAGTGCATGGAAGCTAAAGAGGTCTAAAAGTAAAACCTGAGCTTCTAAAACCTCCAGGGTTACTTTTTTGTTAGATGATGTACCATAAGAGACATCTCATATGTTCAATAAAAAGAGCTGCCTTTTTTTCTTTTTCAGTCACTTTTTAGTCAGCTTTTGTAGCTTATAATGAATAATTCAGAAGGCCGGATCCAGTGGCATCACAGGGCCACCACATGTGGTCCTGTATGATTTTATTACCATAAAACAAACACCATCTCACTAAATCCTGTCTGCTGGCCTGAGGAATCTTTCCCATTTCCTTATTAACTTAAAGCGCCTTGTGCCATACTTTTATCGTTATACTACTGTGTTATTGTTGTAGTAGCTGAGGGGAGGTTAGTTTTTATTTGTAAATAAGAAAGAAAGGATGGGGGGTCGAAAACTATACCAGGTCATGCATATAATCCAAATTGTATAAAGGATGAAAGAGAGAGAAGAACCCAGATTCATGCTACTGTATGTTAACTTCATAAGTCCTGGAAACATTTCAGAATTGGGGTGTCATTTGGGTGTACAATAATAAATCTTGTTTATGCCTTTAAGTCTGCTGTCAGTAATAGCCATTCAAAATCAACAAGTATAGCAGAAATGGCTTCACAATATCTGATTGTGCGTGATAGAGACAGAACAAAACCGCTACTGTCCTTTTTGTCATTTTCCATTTTCACCAGTGAAAAAAAGTATTGTTGGCCAGTGGTAGGAGGTCACTTTCATTAAAGGATGAGAAGAAAGGAAGTAGAGACTTTAAGCAAAGCCAGCACTTTCCTTGTCACCTTGTCAAATGCCGCCTTTATTTCAGATCTCATATTTCCAAATGGATTTTTAAAAGCCCCAGATCTGCGGTTTTCCAAATGGCTTTTTAAAAGCCCCAGATTACTTCATGTTGCCCTTTCCTTTCCGCCTATTCTAAAATGGCATAAAATGGTCACTAATCGGGGAACTTGCATGCTGTCTTGAAACAAAATTAATAAGAGTGTCACTACGGTTTTCTGTTACCATAGCAGTTTGATGAGAGGAAATGAGAAGTGGAAAAATAAGGAACTATTCCAGATTTAGAGGTTAGTCACCATGACAACTGTGACCTGTTGTCAAAATTAAGGTCACAAATGAGGCATTCTAACAGTCTGTCTTAGAAGAAAAAAGAACAGGCAACGACAGCAGTAAAAGAACTGATTTTGCATGTCTACAGCTGTGAAAATTTCTCCTTGTTTCTATGAAACATAAATTTCTTAAATTATTTGAAGGTGAAAGGGGGGCATGCGATGTACAAACAGAATCCTGTCAGAACACATCACATGGTTTCCAAATCGCTGCATTGTGCACCACATATTCTAGGGTCTTTCTTCAAGCAATGGCAACCACGTGTCAACCAGCTGCATATGTAGAAAGCCAGAACTCCAGGTGTACCTTACACTGAAATAAGCAGGGGTGGGACAGGGTAATTAGCAAGAGATGTTTAGGTGGCACTTAACATATGCAATGATATGTGTAACACAATGATGTCATAATGATCCAGTTTTTTTTCGACATACAGACTGAGTAATTTTGGAAAGTTGAATAAGAGTGACAAATGAAGGCCTGCACACCCAGAGTGTTTTTTTTTTCTTTTGTTTTGTTTTTTTACAGTACATAGGAGGGTTACTGTGGATTTGTACCTGTTTGAGCCCATTGACCCACAAACTGCAGTGTAGTGATTGCACTCTTCCCTTGGTATCCTGAAATTTGATTAAATATGATATATAAATATGAGCTCAGGCAACACCTTTTCACTTCATTTCAGCATGCTTGAGGAAGGAGTTACACATGGTGGATGAGTACAGGAAACAAGGAAGAAGTTTTTAAAAGAATACAGGGTTGGCTGATAAACCTGTACCGCTTTATGGCACCATGGGGCTGAATATTAGAGATAAGAAAAGTTTTATCATACTTCCTTCAGTTCACCACATACCCTCATATCTGGAGCTGAGTTCTGATTGGTCCCCCTCCCCACAGTCAGGTCCATGACCTCTTAATGTAAACTCAAAAGCCCATCTGCCTGTCTAGTTGATTCAAAAATGTTCTGCGAAAATGTATATACTCAGTGCCTATAAATGCCACTGTTCTCTAAAAGCAAAGTTTGTTCTGTACCTAAGCACACACCGGGAAGACATATTAAAGCTTCAGTTACCATTTAGCAGCTTAAGTGGCATTTGGAATACGTGGAGCCATTTTTTTTTTTTGAGTGATTTATTTTATATTCTTCATGTACGGTACAAAACGTACAGCATTACAGCAGTGCAGCACTACATAATGAGATTTGGGGATATTCATTGAGACAATTATGAAACCGCAGACAATAGCTAATTAATTTAATCTAATAATCATTTCCTCCCATGTATCTGAGATGGAGGATAATCAACAATGGTTTAAAGCTGAAGAACAAAAACAGAACGTACAACAGGGGGAATCTAAGAAAAAGTTTATCTGGCACAGTTATATTTTAAATATATATATAAATTAGAAATATACATTTTATGTCTGTTATTTGTTGCTTGTTCAAGTGATTGCAGCATACACATTAATGGATGGAATAAACATGCGGATGCTGAATCCATTATGAAACCTGAGAACAAAGTCAAAGTGACATATGTGTCTCACCTTATGAGCACCTACAATGCATGTTTCCACATGCTAAAAGCATCAGCCAATGATATGAAAATGAAGACTGCTCTGTATGAGGAGAATGTAGAGCTATGGTAATACAACCCGGCGCCTCTTTATGGTATCAGAGTAACACAGCTGGACCACAGAATGCTGAGTATCATCATTCACTGTATGACGTAATGCAGTTGTTCTCAAACAGTGGGACGTGGGAGGGAGGGGTAGGGGTGGGTCACGAGAGGACACATAAACACATTAATTTAATAAAATGGAGAGTAACGAAAGCTGTAATAACTCATGAAGTGGGTAGTGGAAAGTTTTGAAACAGTTGCTGTATGCTACTATGTGGATGCCTGTCCATGCTATAAAGCATTCCCATCCTTATTGTGGCCCCAGAGGCTACAGGTCCAATAATGTCATATGAGGAGTGGGCCGTCAAGGGACACACAAAAAATGCATTAAGCACAATTATTATTAACTACGGTGAAAGATGGACAAGTAAACCTCTGGACTGCCAAGCAGGACTTGTGCACAGTTCGTATACCGAACCGGAGAGCGGCCTTGTTGAATATCTGCTGCCTCATTCCAACTTTGAAAAAGAAAAAGGTCATCTGACCAGCAGACAAGGCAGTGAACTGGTTCAAGAAGACTTTAGCGGATCATTGGGGATTTGATGTTTCCCACAGTTCATACACCAGAGAATTTCCCATGAGGCACATGAGGTTATTCTTGCTTGGACTCTGTATGAGATAAATCACCACCCACCCTCTGTAGCCGAGTTTTAGGCCCAGAGAGAATAAAAGACATGTACATCCAGGCAGGTGGACATGGTTATCTTCTGAATTCATTGAAAAGCTTGATTGCATGCCGCATTGGACCTGGTTTGTTTTGGGAGGGGGTGAGAGGACGTTCCAATTTAGTGCCATCGCTCTAATCCAAAAGCACACAGTCCACCCTGCAGCTCCTTAAATGTTTAAGAATGTGTAAATATAAAATGCTGAGTGGTGCTCTTGAAAATGAAGCTACCTGCACGCCGGATTGTTTGCTTTCCCAAGTAAGAGTCCACTTTACTGTGCTTTATCAACCTACAAAAAGTCATGGGAGGAACTGTAGCTCCGTTAGCGCTAACATACACTAACAAAAAAAGGTGCTCTCCAAGAGAAAGATAGCTCTGAAATGAAACTAGGGTCTCTCTACTGAGGTTTACTTGAAAACCATTAATCTAAATTCTTTCCACTTCACAGAATTATTTTTCCATTTAATTTTAGAAAACACTATACCCTTTAATGTAAATACCTGCGCATCTCTAAAAACTGCGGGATACCTTGTTTTTCGATCATCAGGACATATATGAGAGGAAGGGTATGATTTACAGTTTCATTATTTGCGCATGGTCCATACAATATTCCATCATTATAATGTCGCCTGTTCACCCTAGCCTGATCACCAGCTCTTCCCATACATCAAAGAGAACTCCCAGAGCAATTAAAGACATGTTAAAGGCCTTATCTATAAATAAATGAGGTTTTTCTGGCGTCCACTATCTCACTATCTTTATTGCATCTCTGACGGAACACCAGAGCACAAATTATATTTAGATTATGAAAGCTCAGTGTGGCCACACCTTACAACGGTAGCAAATTCCGCTTTGGAGTTTCAATTCACAGGGTATTTGAACCTTACATTTTAGAGGTGGCACCAGTTAAAATTGGAGCCCGGAGTATTGCAATTGACATTACACTATGGTAGTGATATTCTTTGACTGAAAATTTTACTACTGGTTGGACTTACTGATTATTATTTACAAACATCTTTATCTGTTTTTGAAAACTTAAACTGACTTGAAAGAATATTGTCAGACCTTTCATAAGCCCAGCTTTACCATAATTCAGCCCAACTCTATCATGCCATCAGCTAAAAAGAGCCAACATCTCAATTCCCTGCCAGGTGAAGGATTTATGTTGACTAAGCTAAGTCATAAGATAAGTTTGTCCTTGGATGAATTAAGAAGAAGCATTTTCTTCTTTTGGTTTGTAGTTCCTTGACTGTGTTTTGTTCCATCTTAGCCTTTTTCAGTCTCTCCTTTGTTTCTGTTCAAGGTGGAATTTGGAGATTTTAATTAGAGTCTTTATTTGTTTTTGGTTATCTTCTTAAGGCGTAACCTGTTATAAAGGCTAAGCATTTCTCAGATAAGCATTTCTTGCAATTGCAGATGTAGAAGCAGAAAGGAAGTCACGTGATGCAGGAGGTTTAAAACCAATTGTTATACATTGAGGAATTTCCCTTTCACTTCTATCACTAATACTGCAGTGTTACCAAACAGAAATGCCCTGGCAAATTTTCTCAGAAAGACAGCAACAAAACAATTCCATTTACATTGTTGGAAGCACAATTTCATGAAATAAATAAATAAAAATACATAGCCTGTTAATTGTCTCAAAACATAAAGATGTGTAAATAAAGGTAAATGCTTTTTTTCTATCTTTTTATTTGTAATACATTTTATTTGGGCCCTTTCCTTAATTACAAGCAGTAAGGCAATAAAGGCATACTGTGTTTTATTAGGTGGCAACAATTACCTCATTAACCAAACAAAGATTCAAACATTACTTTTTTCGCAACCCATTGAGGGTATTCCAGGAAGCATAGTACTGATGGGTTTTTCTCCAATTATCTTGATTATTTTTGTGGGCGAGTCGTCCCAGTAGTATAATCTATGAATAAAACTGGATCTTTGTTCAAAAAACATTCTGAGACAGGATTCAGTCGACTATTGAGGTACTGAAGACATTAAACTAGAATTCTTTAAAAATTGTGGTTTCTATTACATAACGATGAGATGCATGGGCCTCCCCTGAGAACCAGAACAGAACGAATATGGTACATTGTTTTTGGCTACAACCATCCCTGGTCACCAGTATGCTGACTGCAATGTTTAATGAAAACTGACATCTCCCTCAAACCATTAATTCTCAGGCTATCCAGGGATGATCCTGCTGAGGTTAACCTTGAGTTAATGGATGAATAGATGTTGAAGTGGAAAAGTGTTCTAGATTTCACAGCTAAGTGTTCTTTGGTACTCAAAACTAATTGGCTGTTCCACAGGGTGTCAGTGCCAGTGAGTAGGCGTGCAAAATTTGAGCCGTCTTGTCTGAATTTTTTCCTCACAGATACCTGGGCATCACAAGACCTCTGACCTACCCAGCCCGACAGAACGGGCAGCTGATGGCCAAGATGATTCTGGGCGTGTGGCTGGCGTCCGCCTCCATCACCCTGCCCCCGTTCTGCGGCTGGGCCAAGAATGTGAACACCGCCGGGCTGTGCCTGATCAGCCAGGACATCAGCTACACCATCTACTCCACCGCTGTAGCCTTTTACATCCCCATGGCCGTCATGCTCATCATGTACTACAAGATCTTTCGGGCCGCCCGCAAGAGCGGCGCCAAGCACCGATTCGCCGACTTCTCCCGCCGCGAGCACCTGGACACGGTGGCCAGCGAGACCCTGAAGATGCAGGGCCTGAAGCAGCCGGGCATGGCCGGGGAGTGCGCCGCCCTGTCGCGGCTGCTGAGCCGTGAGCGCCGCAACATTTCCATCTTCAAGCGGGAGCAGAAGGCGGCCACCACGCTGGGGGTGATTGTGGGCGTTTTCTCCATCTGCTGGCTGCCCTTCTTCATCCTGTCCACCGCCCGGCCCTTCATCTGCGGGGTGGAGTGCAGCTGCGTGCCCATCTGGCTGGAGCGCATTTTGCTGTGGCTTGGCTATGCTAATTCCCTCATGAATCCCTTCATCTACGCCTTCTTTAACCGAGACCTGCGCTCCACTTACAAGGACCTGCTGCGATGCCGCTACCGCAACATCAACCGCCGACTCTCTGCCGTGGGCGTGCACGAGGCCCTCAAGGTATAAGAGCACCACATGAGGACGGTGGGGGAAGGTTTGGCAGGAATACCTCTGGAGGTTTCATGGGAAGCGTAGTCCCAGGGTGATAGTCATGGGAATTCTCAGTGAACTGCACCCAGCTTGTCTGAGATCAAACACTGAATGGAAGGAACAGAAATCTTTTTTCGTTCTGCTGTTCAGTCTTCTCTTGAGAAAGCTATGTGGCATTGTGAGAGACTTGCTTGTAGTTTTTATGGGTTGTCTTCACTGCATTTGTAGGTTTGTTGCATTTCACCCTTTCATAAGTTTGGTGTACCAAGTGGAGGGCTCTCAGGCAAAAAAAAAAACAACCTAGATTGGAGCCTTTGGTAAGCATTGCCACTATGAGTTGATCACAAATCTTTACAAACAAGGGATGAACTGATATTGCCTAGTCTCCCTGACCCAGATGGGCTATGATGGCAAAGTGAAGAATATCCTGATTTTAAAAAATATACAGAAGGACAGTTGTTGTATATGGACATGGTCTAAAACATGGTGAGGCATCGTACTAGAATCATTCTACTGTATTATCCTCCACATACAGAATTTGACTAGGCCTGTGGTGTGCTTTGTGAAGTAGAACCATTCCATTCAGCATCACGTCAATTTCAAAGGAATGATCAGATCAAAGACAGGTCAAGAAATATAGTGCAAAGACAAGGCTGATGAGTCGTGCAGTATCATGTCAGAAGACAAATGGCATTCATTTTATCATTCAGTTACGGGACGTATCCTGCGTATCGTATAGTGGGGTGACTGGGGTCTGCATGAAACCCACATTTCGTAAGGCACTATCAAAGGGAAGTAGAAAATGTTTGTGAAGTTCAGTTTGTTTTGCACAAATTGACATGATTTTATGCTCCACTTGCTTTATACAGTACATTGTTACACTAAGCAAATACAAATAGATTTTTGAAATCTCAACAAAGCTGTTGTTTTGCAAAATTCTACAGTGAATTTTCTTCTGTAAAATGTTTTTGAAGCAACTACACTTTTAATGCCAGGCTAATTTAGACCCTTGTTTCATGCATTTCAGTTGGATTATTATGACTCCTGTCTAAACAGTCCATAACCATAACCTGATAGGCAGACACTTTTATTGATGCTATAGGGTTGGGAGGCAGGAAGTTATGAGTACAACAATAAAATCAATTGCGTTTGACAGTTGAAACATTTGTTGACACAGGAACTTATCACAGTGTAACAGAGGAACCTGTCAAAACTGACCTAGTTTTAACTCTTTGTTGTCCAGCTCATTGTTTAGCCCTGAAAAACTGGACCTGGATCCTGTTTCTGCGTGATAGTTCTGACTCGCCCATATTTGAGTTTGTTGTCATCTTTGTAATCAAAATAAGCTGAGCAATGTCTGCTTTTTCTACCTCGATTTTTAGAAATATACCATTGGTATAAAAATTAACTTGGAGGGTCTGGATTCTGTTTTTTTTTTTAAATAAAACTTTTATAAAAGTGATGGTTTATGCCGTTATGCACTAATGACAAACTGCAAGTGTGTCCATGCACACATACGTGCAGGTATAAACACACACACTGGTAGCACAAAGAATTGCATAAATACCTTGGGTCATTTATCACTGGGGTGGGGCACTGGACGATTCCAAGGGTACTCACTGACAGGGCCCTCAAAAAAAATCATGCTGTAATTGTGCGGGGGATGGGGTGAACTGGGGTGATGGAGCCCAATGTGACTTTCATGGAGCCAAAAATCTCTGCTGGTGTCTCTGTTCAGGGATAAAGCTCTACTATCATATCCAAAGCTCATACTCACATTGCACCCATATATACACATTGCCGGTACATGGCAGAAGGTAAGAGCATTTATTCTGCAAACTCACTGAAGAGCAGCAAGTGGGCTTGTACAAAGACTCCTTTATAACTCCTGAATATATTTTATAGCATACTGCATCAGAGAACTAAGTGATTTTAGAAGTGGTAGGGAACAGGTGTAAATTGGAATGGTGAGGAAGACTGAACAAGAGTGGCCTTTAACCTCAGCCTGCTCCCACCCCAATTACACAGTGGAGCTGTTCATGACATCTGTGTCCCCTCTGAGCTGTATCAACAAAGTAAACAACGGTTTACAGACTGACAAGGAGAGCAGTATAATACATTGTTAGACAAAAAGAGACAGGGGCATTTTTGAACAGCATTTTCCAGCAGGCTTGAGAGAGAGATAGAGTCATACTGTGCCAGTGAGTGTGCATGTGAGTGAGTGTGTGTGTGTGTGTGTGTGTGTGCTTGAGACAGACAACGGCAGATGGCTAGGCCAAACTACCAGCCCACGGGTCTCTCCGTCATGCACAGCTAAGTCTGGAGAGGAGCGATCTCCTATTTTTGATTTGGAAAACAAGTTCAGATGACCAATGATTAAAGCTGAACCTTTAAGTCAGAAGCATTCCTGAAACAACTTTTAACATACTAAAGAATTGTCATCTACTGGTTCTCAGTTTGAATTGAAATTTTTTTTATGTTGAAGGTGGGGAGAGCATACTTTGGAACATACTAGGAACAAACTCTCATGCCTGCACAACATGACACCAAATAATAACATTATGGGATGTTGAAGTTCAGTCTGAGAAGAAGCTGGCAGAGACTTGTCGATGATTTACCCATACTTTTGGTCCGCATGTTGCCTCTCTGACTGCCCCACTGTCTCCTGCAGTCTTATGCCATGCAGCGAGATGATAGAGGAGGACTGGAAGAGCCAATGATATTTGCATAACCCCCAGAGTTGCAGTAATCCCTGATGTGGCAATAGCTACAAATCACATTTGCATTCTCCTATTCCAAAAGTCCTTCTAGCGACAACTATAAATACCACTCTGACATGCCACATGCCTGTTTATACAGTAATCCAATTTATTTTGTGTGACCTGAAAAAAATGAACATCTTCCCACCATTACAGCCTTTGGCCAATGGCAATATTCCAACCAGCTACAAACAGGAGACAAATGGATAGAGGTTACAGCTACCAAATTCCTAGAACGTGGAATATTAAAGTAGGACAGTTATCTTGGGAGAATACCTGAGCTGGAGCATGCTAACGCCAAATTTAGTTACCAGCATCAGATGAATTGAGAATTGCGGATAGGTTTCATTTTAATCCATGAAATTGAATTTAAAATTGTGACAGGAAACATATTTAATTCATTTCATTACAATTTGCATTCTATTTCAAAGAAATTCCAGTGCCTAATTTATTTAACTTGTTATTTTAAATAATGTTTATTCTGTCATGAATGACATATTGAACTATAAAATGTTACTGAAACATTTAGACTAACACACACCATTAAAATAAGATTATCTACAAAGCACAGCAGCTTGTAGATACTTAAAGATAAGTTTGTAAATTAATTAATATGATAATTAATTAAAATTGAGTTAATAAAATACATTTCCCAGAATGCATTACTTAAAAGATGAAAAAAAGAAACGCAGCTAATAATGGACATTTTACACAACAGTATTTGACATCTGTCATCTAAGGTAATATGTGAAATTAAATTATCATCGTTTGTGATGTGTGATAGTTGGAAGATGTTTTTTGAAAGCTTTTATTTTATTAAAATAAAAGATATTTTAATGTTTTATAAATGAGCAAGTCTTTGAATGTCACTGAATTAAATTGTAATTATAATTCAAATTCAGACTCTGTATCCTGGAGATTTTTTCAAATACCAAAATCCTGAATTGACCCAAACCCTGTCAGTTGCACCTTGTTGATGCTCAGCCACAATAGTCCATTCTCTTTGAAATTCAGCACTGCTTTTAGAACATTGCTTTCAGAGTGTCGGCACTGTGATTTCAACTGACATTAACCATGGATTAATATGAGGGTTAAGACATCTTTGAAGACCTTATTGAGTATTCTGTGAATCATTCATTCACTTTTGGGCAATACATGTAAACCTTCCCTGCCAGTACTCCAGAGGAACCATCACCAAACCACATCCACCAAATTTTTCATTTTCCATCATTAAAATTGGGTGACATTGCTATGAAAAATATATACAAATTCCACTCACAGATATCAAAACAAAGCAGAAAGACTTTTATCCTATCTGCTGGGAACCCAGAAGGCAAAGAAAAAGGAAAGAAACAAACAGCAGGAGTGTTTTTGGGGTCATGCAATGGCGCTTTTAATCTGCCTTTTTTTAGACTTTCTTCCCCGGTTGATGAAAAATGAATGAATTTATTTACGGTAAAGTAACACATCACGGACTCCTCCGTGGGGCAGAACTACCCAAGTGCTCTCTATTAGTCATGCACAGGTTCTCAATGGCGATCCTCGCAAGCTGGCATTTCCAATATTCCCCATCCCTGCTCCCTCTCCTTAGACATAATCCACAAGCCCCCCAGTACATCACGATCAAATCCCTGCCTGTAAATATTAAAAGCCACGCTTATTAAAAGCCATGCTTCAACAGACAAGTACATGTCTACAAGGCACACTTGGTATTCACATACACCCACTTGTGATGACATCACAGTTCATTTTAGATTACCCTCTGCAGCAGACGCAGGGGCCAAAAGGACAAGCCAGCAAATAAATGGCTCTTTTTTTTTTTCTTTTTTGCAAAGCAGATATATGCCACGGCTGCTTATGACATCACAGAGCCTCATTCTGTGGCCGGGGCGGAGAGATCTGAGGCCAGGGTCCTGGTTCCCCAGGCAAGCGACGCTGCAGGAACACAGATCCGACTGGCGCTTAACATTTGCTCATGTTGATGAAGGTTTGTCAACTGCCCTATGGGGGAGGACACGGCATCTGCGAAAGGCTGCCTCTCATCCAGGCGACAGGCAAAGCTACAATTCATGCAGTGAATCTGAGCTGTGAATTGCGCTGTTTGAAATGATGCACACCTTTTTAAATTACCGTTCCCATCATTGAGTTCATCGTTTCATTAATCAGATTCAAGGTGCATAGTTTGGTGCTCCTTTCGATCAATTTATCCATTTCCCACAATTAATAAATGACTATTAATTATTTTACATCCATTGATTTTTAAAAAAATAGATAGAATAGCCTTCTATTCTCTGGAAATCTAAGGCTAATATGAGATAGTTATAAAAATTTGATTCAGGGACATGAAGATAAAGCAAGACATTCTAAAAACAAGAAGAGAACTGAGGTATTGTTTAAATGTCAGGGTTTAATTAAACATAATGCATTCAACATGGCTCCAACTACAGGCCCCAGTCAGGATATCATGAAAAGGTAAATCATCTTCAACACAAAGCCTGGATGCGTAGCTGGAAAGTGACAGTTATCCCTTTCCCCCTGCAATAATTTTATATTCATCAGGGGTGCGTAGCATATGAAATATTGAGTGTTTGGTCATAAATCTTCATAAGGCCAGTCATGAATGAATGATGTGCCTGTCCTGTTATCTTTATCACTGAGACGAGCTGGGCCATGACTGGACCACAGACCCCCAAAAAGAAAGCCTGTCTCTGTCTAAGCTTTGGCTCCAACAACATGACATTTAAAGAAAACCATAATGACCAAACAAATAATAACAATAATCTAATTCTTCTAGAGAACAGAGAAAAAAGATTACAATCAAAGCAATAGTGCCAATGCTTTTTTGTGGTGAAAGAGTACATGCAACATTGATGTTACGCACAGGGACTTTGGTCCTGCTTTGGAAAACCACTGTGGTGATTTAATGAAATATTGAGAAAGGCAAACCATTCAGTTGATCTGAACTCAAACTGCAGTTGCTTTGAATAAACTGAAAAATAGCAACCAATTACCAATTTTCAAGAGATTAGATGCAAAGATACTGTGATGCTGTGAGCGCATTTATGTTGGCATAACTGTGAACACCCATTTTGAGCTGGATTACATTCGCCTATCTTTGGATCCTTGTCCAGTGTATGTGTCTCCTATTGGTTAATTTGTGGTTTTTGGGGCGGGGGGTGGGGGAGACACGTTCTTTGGCATAAGTTAATGCAATTGTGTAATCGCAGGTGGAAGGTGGAATCCCCAGTTATCAGTAGGTCCCAAGTTTCCATTTCACTTTATTGCTGTACAATGTGATGCCAGCGTTCATTACCGGGAATAGCCACGTCTACAAGTTTCACAACCAAGGGGTTGGTCTTTACCAACACAACAATAAAATTGGTTTAAGTTTGCGGCAGTCATTATTCAGTTATTTCCTGTAGAATCCAGCTAGTCTTGACTCTAAATAGAATAATAGAATTTTTTTTTTAAACAGTAATTAAATGCGTGCCATCCCTTTGAAGTGACCTCAAAAGGCCGACATGCAGTTCAGACTCATAGTTGCATGAAGGAAACCTTTATTGGTTGAAGGACACTGCTGGAAACAGCACTGAATGCAAGTAGGTAGCTTTTGTCGTTAGTTCAGTGCCCACCTGTAAAGAGCACTAATCAGGCAGTTTTTGGTAATGTCGACTGCCACCATTTTAGACGGCATAATTGTTCCGCCCAACATGGGTCACTTTCCAGTTAAGTATGATTCATGCTTCTGCGTGACTTTACAAAGTAACCCACACCTCCAGTATTTTGTGCTTGATCACGTGACATGAATTCTCTTTTTCTGATGTAGACTGAAGCTTTCTTGTGTGAAAGCTTAGTTTACTCTTACAGTAAAAGTTTTAAAGGATGGTATGGCAGCTGACCAGCACCCAGCTAATCATGACTTATGGCACATTGTCTTAATTAGCATTTTAATTTTCAATCTTGCCCATGACTGATCAGGTTGGCACAAGTTTCTGGCTGGACACGTGCCCTTTACATAGACAGTGTGAACTAACAAGCTGTCAACATCCACTTCCTCTCCCTAGACCACTTACATAATCAATGGCCTGCTGGGACCTGACATTAACTTCTACCATCACAAGAACATGGCTTGTTTCTTTAACAAGTGCTGCACAGAAGCACTGATCTTTCAGTTATCTGGATAGATTACCCTGTTCTCCCTATATGGACAGATCCACAAGAAGTGTAAATAAAGATCAGAGGTCTGCCAGCTGACTCTTCCTGTTAAAATCTGGCTTTCACTGCGTGATGCTTCCCGTGGTTAAGTACGGCATCGCAGTCATTCCAGTTCAGCCTAGGGCCAGCTGCCCAACAAGGTTGAGCGTAATTGGCAGCAGATTTGCCATGGAGGACAGGCTCCTGTTAGTGTTTTTTTTTTTTACCTGCCTCACTGTACACAAGTGACTCCTCAGCTCAATCGACCAGCTGAGGTTTGTTAGCAGAAACTTCGCAGGAAGGATACTCTTCAACTGCGATGACAGCTCAGCTGGCGGAGAGCGGAGTGGAGAGGACAAGCAGCTGGCAGCACACATTTTAGAGGAGAGAGTGCAATTCCTTAAACTAACAGATTATGCTAAAGCAATGAAACGGGCCAAAAATGCAATTACGAATTAACTTCTGTTAAAACAAAAAATCATGATCAGAGAATCTAGTCAAAAACAAAAGAGCACCTAAGGCATCTGTTAGCTTCTCACATTCATGGATGCATGGAAACATTACAACGTGAAGCAGTTGGCCGTTTCTCAGTTCATTTTTAAGAAAACTTCCTTCGCCATTTTACTCTAGGCAAGTCATGAATATCTCATTTTCAAATTGCTCAAATTTCTATATACATGCAATGATGGAAATTGTATTCTGGTAGCCTATTTTATGTCTGAATGTGTGCACTGTGAGTGAAAAAATAACATTGCTATTCTCGATAAAATGGGGAAAAAGTTGAAGCATTAGACCATGCACAACTAAGTACAAAGCTGATTGCAGGTTTCCCATAAACAGGAAGTAGCAGAAGCTGCAGCAGTTGTGGAAGTTCACAGCAAGGACAGTAGCGTTTTATGGAGGGGAAATAAAGGAGGCAATTACGTAACACCGTGCAGCTGGGTTAGTGCGTTATTCCAGGAACTTTCATCCTGCCTGCACCTGTCAGAGCTGC
Organism: Anguilla anguilla; assembly: GCF_013347855.1. NCBI lineage: Eukaryota > Metazoa > Chordata > Actinopteri > Anguilliformes > Anguillidae > Anguilla > Anguilla anguilla. The sequence continues at coordinate 11,455,782 of NC_049210.1, read as the reverse complement.
TGTTTGTCTGAGCCTGGGCACTGTCAGAGCACATCGGTTATGATCCGCAGTGCAGCCCTCCTGACCTGACGCTGTCAGACGCCGGTGTCACTGCGCAGACAGCATCCCTGCACTGGCTGTATCTATCCGGTTCCGGTGTCATTTGGACGTACCGGCCCCTCGTTGGATACAGCGCTGAGTATGCGTAACTATGTGCTTATTCACATAGGATCTGCATTGGGCGTTCTTACCCGTTATTAGCCTGCTGGCTAAAGCACTACAGGTTATGTAGTTAGCTAAAGCAAGTGAACTGTGGAAAGGCCCGAATGGGTGGCCTAGTGTAAAGATGAAGATGGCAGTGCAGCAATGCACTGGGGCTATAAGTAATGTCTGAATGAAAACCTCAATTACTGTGACAACAAACATTATCAATAGCCCACATTTAGTCAATCGAGTGTAACGTATCTTCACTATTTCACTAACATTGGCTAACTCCCCTAAATCACAATTGCTATGCACGTAGCTATCACTAGCTAGTATAAAAAATTTACCAAAAAGAAAGCCAATAAGCTTCACAGTGGCTATGATTCTAATAGTGCTCCGAAAAAAACAACAAAAAAAAAAACAATAATTATGGTTATGGTTCAATGCCAAAACCAGCCTGTGTCAATCCTATTGTGCCATCCATTGACATAACAATAAATTACTTGGATCACACAAATTTGATGAAGCATTCATACAAAAAAATCTAAAAATCTTCCCACCACAACTTTGAGACAACGTTGTGACAATATTTTTGAGTTAGCTAGGTTTATTTGATGTGGTAATGTAACTGAACAACTTCCCTAAGCAAAGTGCGACGGAAGAAACGCACCCCGGTGACACCGGGTGGAAAGAGTGGGCGTAATACCTGGTGGTATTATAGGAGATCTCAAACGCAACCAATGACTTTCATGTACTCCTTGAGTCAGGGCAAATAGTTTACTTTTCTTTTGTATGTCAACTTCAGTCTACCGGCTTTTGAAAAGACCCTTGAGAGACAAGGATGCCTGCAGGCTGGATTTACATCTTTGTCTGTGTTAACATCTGTATTCTCAGACTGTTCACTTTCAAAGACATAAAGTGCAAACAAGAAGCCTCTAAAGATTCGACCATTGAAACGTTTGGGAGCACAAAGGGTTTTGGTTCAATGCCAAGGGATCAATAATCTAATGCTGAGAGACAGACACATGAACACTGATTTCCTCTCTGAAAACTTTCAACGCCATTATTTTCCCAGAGTCTGTATTACATTTCAAGTGGAGCAGTTTGGAAACAAACAAAAAAATGCATTTGAGGTAAGAAAACAAATCTATCACCGCAGTCAGACCCACAATCTACTGTTTAAAAGCATGTTCTGCAATAACCTGGAACTTCACTGTTCCTCGGAAAGATTAGTGACAGACCCTTGAGATAATAGGCATACAAGTCCTGACAACTACATCAAGTGAAGCATTTAACAATAGTAGTAAAGATGTTTTTAATGGTGCTTTGTAAAATCATGAAATTGAAAACAATCTTTCATGTTGAAAGAGACCCATTACACAATTAAAAACTTTTTAATCTCAGATGCATTGAGCTGACATCTTGGAATGTGCTGCTTGGACACTGAAAGGCAGGACAAAGACTTTGCCCCTCTAAAGCGAGAGCAGGACCCATAATGAATGAAAAGTACCAAGAGACTAACCTTCGCCCAGAACGTGGGACTTTAGGCAAATAGTCTGCCTTCGTTTCTGTGATGTCACAGTCGGAGTGAGGCAGTTACAGCCATGTTTATGATATAGTGCCTGTAATGCAACTACATTGCATGTCTGATGTCCTAATTCCACAACAGATGGCTACAAGCAATAAGAAAGCACAGGGATGCTGAGAAGTGCACATGCCCTTGCTGAACATACACTGGATAGTGGAAACAATATCATTAAGCAGACCATCTGCGTTTCTACTACAACTTAGCAGCACGTAATCAAAGTGTCATCTCCATTGGCAGCAGCTTAGATTCCAGGACTCACATGCAATTCCGCTTGCAGCCTTCAAAGCAAATGGAGGAGGGTCATCACAATAAAAATCTAAACGGAGTGTGGCCCTCTGGGTAATGAGTTGTGTTGCGCCTTTCAGGTGGTAATTCATATTCCATTCGTTTACTTATTTATTCATTTCTTTTCATTCAGAGAAGGAGGAAGGCGGCCATTTGGGAGCTCAGATCTATTTTCCATGATACAGGAAAGCTGTTTTGCCTCTGACAAGTATTATTTTTGTCAATGTTATGAGCCCTCCTTGTGAGACAGTTTCATCAGTTTTGGGGACCCCAATTTTTGGTGTTTAATGTGTTCTGGCCACAGTCTTTTTTTGCACCTGTCTAAATCCAGCCATGGAACTAGAAATGAAGATTAGAGAAGGCGACCCTTTATAGCAATATCATAACCACAACAAATTACTTCAGGAGGGTAAAAGACATATTTTTAAGATTCAATATATTAAATGCTTCAATTATGCACATTCCATAAACATCTCAACCTCAAAACTGAAATAATATTTTTTCTGCTTATGGAAATATGGGTTATGTATACAGATGGCTAGTGAATGTACTGTCATGCATGTAATGACTTTAGCTCTCACCTATTGTAACTTGTGGAATGTGCCTCATTGCATGCAGCTGCAACTGTCACATTAAGCTACATCATTGTGTGGTATAATGTGTGTAAAGTACATATAAAATAGTGCCAATTTGCTTGCAGCATGCTCTGTAGCTGAATTTACCAATGGCCACATTTTTAAAAATGTGAGTACACAGTAAGATATTCAGTGTTAAGTAAGATCTTACAGAATACATATGCTCCCTATTTGACCCATATGCACTAGATTTTAATTCACTTTGGACATTTTACTGTGTAAATTGCATATGCAGTTCTGGTTTCTCAGAAAACATTGCTGAAGCATATTCATTATAAACACTGGCAACATAAATGTTTCTGTGAAATTGGCATCGAAATATACAAGTATATAATGAAAATGTAATTAAATCTGCCACGCACAAGATGCACCCATTTCCTGTTTAAAGATATGCACAGCATTCACAAACATGTACAGTGCAAACAGCAGCAGATTAAGTATTTTACAGCCTCAGTGTTCCTGTCATTTACAGATACAGATACATCAGCCGCAGGAAGTAGTTAATTTTTTGTCCTGAGCTGCTGAGAAGTGCATTCCTGGCATCTCATCTGCGATGGAGGAACAAGGAGAGAGGTGCCACTCAACCAACCAGTGGCATTGGATTAAGAAGCAACTGGGTCATTATTATGTATCTGGGTGTAAAGCAGATTAAGACTCAATCATCATCTTTCCCTCCACCGCGTTTAAGAATGCCGTGTTTCCAGAGCCTCTAACACAGTTCAGAGGCTGAGTCAGTTTTTGGAAAGACCAAGCATACAGGGCCACTCAGTGAAGGATCTGGATTTCCCTTGGGTTATTCCCTCACAGGAACCCTTAAAAACAGCACGGCCAAGTGTTTAGAGAATCATATATCATAGAATGGAAATCTTAATGTTCTACTATTCTTACTATTATTATGGGTTTAAAGCATGAAGGGTTCAGAACAGTAAGTTAAAGACAGATAGCGGAGGTGAACTTTTTGAACATTCAACTAGGAAAAGAAAACATTTTTTTTCTGAGAGTTATCACTTTTCTTATTCATTCCACACTTTTAATATTTCATGGGTTCCACAGGCAAAAAAAAAAAAAAACATTCCTATAGCATGCAGCTTTCAACCAAATTATGCATTATTCCAATGTATAAAATCAATTTATGTGACTATTTACAAAGAAAATTAAAATAGAATGAGTCCGTCAGTATGACAGTAGTGACCAGGAAAATAAGTTAGTGTAAACGAAACTAAAATACAAATGCATGTGAAACAGCCACACAAAAAAGATACAAACATAATAAGGGAACTGAATCTTGGTTGTGACTGTACGCCTCTTCAGTGTACATAATAAGAACTGCCACGGTCTACGGTTTGTAACAATACAACAAAAGATACTACACATTGACCAGATGCAATATTTTTCTCTCCTATTTGTACAATGGAAATTGCTATATTGAGGCTTTTTATTGACCAATATATGCTAGGAATAAAATCACTTGTTTTTTTCTCAAACTCCACTCTTGGATGGCCGCAGTCTGGTTTTTGCTATTTTTGGCTGGACCGCAACAGCGGGGCCAGCCCTACAAATGTCTGTGACTGACTGAGTGTTGAAGTTACACCACTGGTCGGCCGAGTTATGAAGTTACACCATTGGTCGGCCGGAGAGGTCCAATGCATGCAGATGCTTTAGCTAATAGATGACTTAAGCATTTAAGTTTATAACCATATCAAAAAATAGCACCGACAGCAGCCCTGCAAGATTTAAGTTTGAGATCCCTGCTGTACAGGTGTGAAAGAAACATGGTGTCATCGTTTCATAGAATTCAAATTAAAGGGACCAGTTATCTAGCTGCAGCTCCTAGTTGTGTCTCATCTACAATACAACAGTAATAATTATTATGAACTTTACTTGGCCTTTATCCATTAAAACAAGGGTGTCAAACTTGAGTCCAGGAGAGCTACAGTGTCCGGGGCATTAGTGGTTTCCTTTTAGTCGGTAGCCGATTAAGGCCTTCAGAACAAGGCGTGTGGACTCTTTAGCCAATTAATGACAAAAAAGCAATCACTCATACTGCAACACACTGACATGACGGCCCTCCAGGACTGGAGTTTGACACGCCTCCATTAAAAAAACTAAAATAACATAGCACCTCTGAAGCACTAGAATCCTAAATATTAAAAACTTCCCGTCCTCTTTTTCTCATAAATAGTAGTCTGTTGATTTACATCGCTGTGTTAACGTCATTTCTATTAAGACTGGCTCACGACTGGAAAGCACAATCAAATTATCTTAAAAATGGAACAGCAACAAGGATCCAGTAATTTTTAGAGTTCATCATTTCCAGTAGCACAGTGTGACAGTTTGCAGAATATATTGTTGAATGCCAAGAAAATTCATCACACTGACATTGTAAGTTGGAATCAAAGCTACAGGGGAAATTTTTGACATTTTCCCTTGTGCATAATAGGTCAGCCTAACTAATGAACTCTGCAGTTTAGGAAGCCGGCCAGTATATAGACTCTACTTCTAATGGTTTAAGCATAACTGTGTCAAATGCCATGGACCTAATGAAAAAAAGTTTTACTAAGTGTTGGGTCTTCTTCGCTTAGTGTTAGGTCTTGGGTCTCGTTCCCCATCATAATCCCAACAGAACAGTGAGTGCTGAATGAAATAAAAATTCATCCACCCACACTTGCCTAACACATTAGAACACAGACTTCAAAAGCCTCTAACAATATGAATAATATAATACCTCGAATATAGTGCATTTTGTTTTTTGCTTATTTATTTATTTATTTTAAAATCTATTTGTTAAAGTACAACGGCAGAAGCAATCAAAAAACCAAGACAATGGGAATGTCCAGAATGGTGCACCATGTCCACCCTCAGCATCAAAGTAATAACAGACTACAGCAACGCACTCATTGTGGCACCACAGCAGCAAGCGACTGTGAAAGCAGCTCCGTTTGTATCTGGGCTAATTGTTTGCTTCAAGCCCCCCAGAAGAATTAAAAAAAAAAAAAATCGAAAGCCCATCACAATTAAGGCTCACACATGAAACAACAGCATGGGTAAAATGGACATCTTCCAGGGAGACAGAGGCGAGGCTGATGGGTAGAAAAGAAAAAGCATTTGCATAGGAGCTCCTTTCAGAGCCTGGAAATCTCGCAGGGGGGCTGCTTTCATCCAAAGGTCCCCGCCACGCTGAGTCACTCCCACCGCCCACGCCATCTCACCGCGAGCCTCAACCTTTGCGTTTGGCGTGCTGGCTTCCCATTCTCCGTTAATGGGCACATTCAGACTCGACCGTAATTACCGCTACTGCAGACAGTGGATATTGGGAGCCACCGCCATGAATGGCTGGCCCCACCTGGGCCTGCCTTTGTTCTGACCTGGATTAGAGATCAATAGCGAACTGTTATTATTTCCTTGTCTGGTGAATAAGCTGCATGTGACTGGTTAAAGTGTGAAGAGACTGCACTTGAAAAAGTCGTATGCCGTTGCCTTGCTCCTGGCAAGCTACAGAGGATTCTTTTATTTTTATGCTAGAGGTGAAGTCCCCCCTCCCCCCCCCCCCAAAACACACACTCACACGCAGCTAGGGAATTATGTAAAGAACCCTTTTATTTTTATAGTATTGTGCTGGAATACAGAATAGAGGAGGCTCTCGCGCACAATAGCACTTATTGGATGGATAATATAGCAAGGAACACTAATCAAGACGTATTCAATGAACTTATAACACTCTGGATGTGATAGCCAGATGTGATTACTGATTAACCAGATATATAGACTGATATAGTTAGAACCTTGCTATAGGAGGAATAAGTCATTCTTCCTAGTCACTAAAAGTAATGCGATTACAGTTTACACAAAGCTCTGTCTACATTGGCATCTGGAATGGTTGCTCACCTACACCACTGCTGCTCTGAACAGGTCATGGTTTAACAGCTGCAGTCCAACAACATTTGCTGTCTTTATGTGCGTGCTTTTACGATTGCTGACCTTGTTCTCATTATGGTATTAGCTGTGTGTGCTGGCAGCCGAAGGAGCTGCCTGGCGGGCGATTGGCATGACCCAAATCATGGTCATTGGAAGAGAGCCATGGACCAAAAAAGGCCGTCTGACGAGGGCAAGACAAATAGCTGGAGGCTGTTTACATCAGAATGTCAAGTGCTGCAGCCACAGCTTTAACTTTAAGAGGTGAAAATAATGACACGGTGAAGTCAAAACCATTCAGCACAACACTGCTTAAATGTGTAAAACATCCACCAAAAGATAAATAAAACAAGACTAAATTGCGTAGGAATATGCAGGACCAAACAAACGGCACTGAAATGCTGCATAGTCTTTACGTAGAGTTTTATCTGTAAATCTATACAGTTTTTGCTGGTTGTGTTACCAGTTGAAGACAGAAACACTAATAGTTAATTTATTTTTCTCAAAAAATGTTTTATACTATTCTTCAGTGTATATATATATGGCAAGGGCTGAGGAAATGAGAAATACTCACTTTTAAGGTTCAAGAGGTAGTGACTTCAAGAATTTAATATTAATTTTCTCTCAGTTGAGTGAGTTTCCCTGTGGACTCCAATATGACTTCTATGAAATAGAAGTGGCCTCTAAAATCCAATTGCCTGTCAACCCCTCAGTAAGCTAATCTGTCAAGCCAATTGTGACTGCTGTGACTATAAGATTAGTTTTAATTGTGCTGAAGGGACTTTCTCCTTGTTACGTATTCATTTCTTTAAAAGGAAGCTTTTAAAGGTTTGGCTGAAGTGGTGTGCCCACCTACTGCTTAATGCTTTGCATCTCAGTCTCATTTTCTGCTGGGTAGAAGGACATATTAATGCTTAAGTGTAGTCACTATGTTTGTCTCACTCAGAAAAGACTGCAGGCTTTAAGGTTTTGTGGAGAAAGGCAAAGGGAAATGGTGAAAATACTGCTGAAACATGCAAAGGCACTGTTTACATGATGGTCAAGTATCTTGTCCTGAACAATGACTGAAGAAAAGTCTGTAAATATGTCTCAGCAGCCAATTAGTTTTCATGTTAACTTCCACTTATACTATTTGAGGAAATACAGTATAAACATCTATGATTAAAACTGAAAATGCAAGAGAAGGAATGAGATTTTATTGATCCCTTCTCGTGTGGGATTTAAGTATTTAAAGATCACTTCTTTAGATCATCTGCCCCTTATCATCCTCACGGCATTAAAATCAAACACATTTTAAAATCTATAAGCACCAGCACCATCACACAAAAATGCCTAGCAAGCAAGACAATCTGTACAGCTGGAAAGATTAGAACTGTAGACCTAGAATGTTAATGCACACCGGATATCACTCCCACAATACACAATGCGTGTAGCCACCATTTTACTTCTATCCTTTCAAAATTCTTTGTTCAGACCTCAGGCTAATTAATGTTTGTCTTACACCGCACAAAAAAGATTTGAAATTTCTCTTTTCACAACACCAGATCTTTTAATATGTCCATTTTAACATGTCCAAATCTAATACTGGGAACATTTTGTTTCACCTTCAGTTTTAAACCATGAATATTGCACAATTTAATGCCAAAGATAATAAGGGCAATGATGCCATGCTCAGTAAGAATTGGTTTAAAGTCACCAATTAACTAATTTGTCAAGTGGTGGATGAGCAATTAATTAGTGGATGTGGATGTAGGTGATTGATTCATCTCAAGTTTATCTTCCTGGTGGTTGCTAAGAGAACAGCAAGTCGTTCACCAGAGTGTATTAAAAAAAAAACTTGCGGGAAAAAAATGTGAAACTGACATGGAAAATATTATTTCCATTAAATTCATTATCAAACATATTAGGTAGGTGGCCACATCTGTGCAAATTAATAATGACATTCAAATTATAAATGAATGTGTCACTTCAACACAATCAATGCACGGTGAGTCATGTGCTCTTCGTGTCATTTCCCAGAGACAGAAAAAATCTTAGGATACATGACCCCCAGTCCTCACCAAACACACACACACACACACACACACACACAGTTCACACAATGATATCATTAGCCCGTCTCCTATTTCCTGGGTGGGCATTGCGCTTTGTACCTGAACATTGCTAATAAAACTGATTTGGGGACACCCACTCCCTGGTTACGGCCATGATTCAAGTAGGCTACATGGCGTGGCAGCTGAACACTCTGTTCCACACGTCACCAGAGATATTTAATCTCTGCCTGGTGATCGAAGTACAGCAGGACATTAATAAAATATTAAAGACAAGCACAAAGAACATCTTGCAATACAGTTCTTGCAGCACAACAACACTAATTAATACCTCAGAATATTTCCTTGTTAATTTCAAAGGCATACAGTTGGACTCGTTATCTAGACCGTGAGTGAACTTCTCAGAATTTAAAAACTATGCAGACCACCCACGGCTATAAATGCTTAATTTGCAAGATTTTTGCGCCAGGCATTTCTAACTTCGCCAGTTTGCATAATCAGATTTATTTCAAGCGACCGTGTTCAACCCGTGACACCAAATAACTAGTTTTAGTCTGTTTTATCCAAAACACGCTCTCAATACACCTCCTTCACGGCACTCTATTCTGCAGCAACTGCAATTACCCGCACTGACGAGAGCCCCACCTCTGCATTTCCCGTTTTGCAGAATGCCGGGAACAAGCCGTTTTGACACGGGAAGGCACAGACCTCGTTAATCCTGAGGATGGCCCTTCACCCCAATAATGTAGCTTTATATATCATGCTAATACTGAATTTGAGGCATTTGTTATCCCTCTATGATTTATGGGTATGCCAAGGCCAAACCACCTCACATAAAAAGACTGTTGACTGATGAACAATAACACTGATTTCATTATGGGTCCATGTAAAAGCTGCGGAGTGCTGAACGACTGAAAAACAACACATAAAAAAACATTTATTTCAGCTGTCGCATAGTTCATGAGAAATGCTTTTATTGCTAACGAATATAAAACACTTATTTCAAAGAAAAGGTTAATAAGGCCAAACTTAACACAGAGTAAACACTTAACTCTTATTTCGTAACTGCAAGGGATCCTTATGAGTAATTTTAAATGGAAAAGGTTATGAAAAAGACAATGAACAAAGCTAGACGGTGCAAAGCACGAGAACAAACAATAGAACTTCTGTTGACATTTTAATTGTTCGGTTATCACGTCAGATGCGAATTTATATCGTCTTCTTGAACTGGTTATTTTGGAGAGGAATGCAAATGAGCCGTGACCGCCGCACCATAAAAGAGTTAATAAAGCTTCGACTGCGATCTCTTCCGAGGGGAATTCCTCGCGTCGGCAGGCCTCCATGCCCCCTGCGGTTCGGCGAAGGTAATTCTGCGGGATTACACGCCCCGCGCTCATGCACAACGCTTCCCGGCTCCTCTCACTAGTCAGCGGGGTGGGGAAGCACGACGCCCATTAAAAACAAAGCCATAAAAAGGATTGCCTGCCCAAAGATGCTGAGGAAGGCAGGTCACACAAATGGTTTCTAGCTGGTTGGACAGAAGGGGGCTAATCAGCAGGCGTTAAACCAACAGTTTCTCTCTTAAAATATGACTGATATCAGTTAAAAGCTGAGTAACAACATTCACCTATAATCCAGAGTGAAGGCAAAATCCAACTGCCATTGCAGCTGTTGTCTTTGTCAATGTCTGGACTAATAAATTTACGCAGCCTTGCGGGTTCAGATTTATTAGATGGAGGATCATCTAATAAATGAATTCTTATATGCCTCCAGCACAGATTCAATATTCCACAATTAATATTCTATTTAGACAGATGCCTGTCTAAACCTGTACAGCTGTGGTTCATAATGAGTTTCAGAGCCAATTAAAAGTGCATTAAAAATAAATCCTACTTTAAACAGTGCATCAAATACAACATGTTCATAATTATAGGTTGCAGAACTACAGGGGTACCTGCAATTGACAGATTACAGTGTCAGAAACAGCCCCATAAACTGTTAGGATTAGAATAAACTGACAAATGAAAAAAAGAAAGAAGTTTTCATAAAATCCACAAACCCAATGCACACATGTAGCAAGTGATTTTATGGATTTTGAGCCCCATCAGTACTGGAAACAGGTCTGGACCTAAGCCAGCTCAACCCAGCTCACTAAATTTCAGGACTTTCCAGTACAGTTTCTAAAATTAATCTTTTATTTTATGGTGATAACAGCTTTGCTGAGTTATCAACAGCTTTTATTAACAGAAATTAACTTTCAGATGGCACCCCAATCATTTGGTTGTAATCACTGAGTTTTTAACAGGGGGTCCATGGACCCCAAGGGGTCCTTTAAGGGGCCTGGACCAGACTTGATATGCAATGACTATACTTATATATATTCATATTTTAAATATAACCCTTTAAATAAAGAAGAGAGGGGACAAAGAAACAGCTGATAAAATCCTGCTATACAGGGCTCTGTGTACAGTCACCCAAGTCAGTAAATGGTAATGTTACAGCCAATAAACATACAAAGCTGCTAAAAAGTGGTAGGTAGCTAGCCATGGCAAACTAGAGAAGAACCAGGTAGACAGTTTCTTTCATTTGAAAGCAATGGGTAGCCAGACGGCAAAAATGGTCAGTGAATTTAGAAGTTTATTAAAGGACACAGTAAAAAGTAGTTTGTCGGTGGACCTTGCCAGCCTCCGGAAGAGTAGCTAAAGAAGCCTGAAGCATAAGGAAATTAAATTGGATATTTTATTCATTATTATGAATATAATACGCTTTAATAAACTAATCTAATATTAGCTTTCATTGCAACGCCTAAGTGATCTACTGTGATACACTCACAGCACAGTTTATTTCAATGCACTCTATAATTTTATGAGACCAATTTAAGTAGCTAGCTGTATTGATCAGCTGTGAATGAGTACACCATGATCATCTTAATGCCTACGACACCAAGAAAATGGTAGCAACACATCAATCATGCATAAAAGCATTAAACTAACAAATGGTTATGAAGTTAATTAGCATGGGTGAGCTGGACCAGAAAGTGCACAACAAATATGTACACTTCACAAACATATATATATACACACACACACAAACACACACACACAAAACATACCCAAATTTATCATTAAATTCCAAAAAGGCTCGATAACACAATAGAGCACGGCTCCAAGAACAGTATATCTTGCGGCACTTACAGTACCGTTAAATAATTTTCAAGGGCTTAAAATGATTGCAAAGCTCAGATAAATCTGCTCAATTAATTCAGGCGAAAGCCCAAAGCAGCACTTTGAACATTGGTGCAATGCCAGCGTTTTGTAAAGCTAAATAATATGCCAACTAGACATATTGGATCTAATTAAATGGGAGTGGCAGACAGGCACACGGGAGTCCAAATCTCTACCATCATCACAAAACCAAACCGTACAGATCACCACAAGCATGAAGGGTGGAGCTGTGACAGAGCACATGCCATGCAAACATTCAGCTTTAGCATAAGGACTGCAATATCTGGGCGAAAAATGTACAGGAATCACAGAAAGACAAGACACTGCAGAACTGATGGCCAATTACTTCCATTCAAGCCACAATTCTGTGAAAATTACAGTCTGATCAGAGAAATTGATCAGAATGTCTACCACTGAAGACAGGTTTAATTTTAGGAGGAGCCTCAACTGGGGGGAACAATTCAAAACTGCTCACTCTTTTAAGTTATTTGCATTTAAAAAGGCTGAAGCCTTTGTTAATGAACTTAGTGAAACAAAGCAATATGAGATTGCCGGCTATCTACATCCAAAGTCTCCCGTTTTGAAGGGGTACTTCACTGTTCTTTGCATCCAGGGGTGAGATTTTAACAATCACTGATTTGATCTGAAACCAAGTCATTCAGTTGAAAGCAAATGCATTAAATACACCGATTGCCAATGCATCATAGATATGCCTTAGAACGATTAGTTTATAAAATTTTTGAGGAAAATCCTGCATAGTGCGTCTTCAACATTTTGTTGACAATATAATGTAGACTGTGATCATGGCTCGGAGTGGGATACATATTTTGCCTTAAGAGATTTAAAAAAAAATTACCTTTTGTTGCCTTGTCGATGTCATGGACGTCTGTGGTCACTGATCTGTGATTACAGTCTGCAAACAAGTGGATGTGATGTGCACAAAATTATGTGGGGGATGCACCTCTCGTTAATAAGAGGGCATGATTTATTTGTAAATAATTGCGTTATCGATCGCCTTTTTATTTTGTGGGGGCTGTGCTAACATGGTAGCAGTGCACCACAGGTGAGTCGATGCGGGGGAAACGTTGTCATGAAAACCACACACCTGCAGACAAAAAACAGACGGCTCCCTCAAATAGGGAGACTTATTTGAGCCTGAGAGCCAGCAAATGCATGGCACTATTCTGAAATCAAAGACCACAGCCTTTTAAAAAGCAACAGATAAAAATAAATTCTGAAATGACTAATTCCCCATTACGTGCACTTTCAGTTCCTTTTTCTCCAGTGGAGGTTCCCTTACAAAAAGGAATACAGCACATAAGTTGACCGCTTTTTCTAACAACAGCAAAGACCAGGAGTGAGGAAAAAAATTAAATTAAATGACACAAAATTGAAACATTTGCCAAGCAACTCGAAATGGCCAGCATTTTAAATATGTAACTGAAAAGTGGAAATGCACGCTTCAAGCTGCCAACACAAAACTGGCAACATGCACCCAATCACGGTTCACGTATCACCCAGAGGGAAACAGTGACACCTGGTGTTTTTTCCCCCCAGAAGAAGCACTTAAGAAGTAGGATAGTCATACCGAAAAGCACAACACCGCTCTAATATCACTGAAATTATGCGCCGCAGAGAGTCAGAAAGCCAAGCGGGGCCAGTTAACGCCTACAAAGCCAGCTTGGGTGTCGGAGGCTGACAAACAACCATGGAAACCAAAGGCAGGACCAGCCGCCTGCCAGCAAGCCTCTCACTTTTTTCCAGATGGCAAAATGACACTGAAAGGGATCCATGTTTCAGCATGGGCTCACGGTCTCTATGGAGACTGGCAGGTAAAGCAGACCGGATCATTTATTTTTATGAAGCGATAACATGGTTCTGTACGGAAATAAGAATGCAAAAGGCTTGCACAATTCCTGCAATTAACAAAAAAGGTTATTTAAATTAAGGCACTGCCTTTCTGGTCTATGTAGGCTAAAAGGACGTTTAGAGATGTTTGCACTTATTTGCACATTACTTTAAAACTGCCATTAATATACATGTTATTAATATAATAACTGTGAACACTTTAACTCTGTGGCCTTCAAAGAGCACGTTTACAAATGCATGGAGGATCCAGACAAATACTTTCCACCGGGTTTTATTTTCTGAAAGGACTAGGGTAACCACATTAAAAAAAGAAAACACAGGTTTGTAGTGTCATTCCATAAATCACCATATACTCAGTTGAATGCCCCATCAGAAACAATCTGTGCTTAGTGTAGGAAAGAACAAAGCCCAATCCAACCTCCTAAAAGATCAACCACCAGGTTCTGTAACAGAACTAATAGACAGAAACAGAAACACTTTCAGACTCAATCAATGATATGCCCTTGCCAGATCTAAGAACAACATGGTACAAATATTACACATAAAATGAGATGACTGATCACTGAAGGAGACAGCAAAAGTACATTCACACAGACTGGATTTACATTCGTGAAAAAGAAAGTGACTCCCTTGTTAGCTATGTTACCCGTAGCTTTGGCCTTCAATGCAACAGCACAACACTCAATTTATAGTCTAACACTAAGGCATGCAGATAACTGTTCAAGATGTGTTTGTCTTAAGTCGTGGTTTAACAGTTCAAGCAAGTTTTGACTGCTGATGAAACATTCAATTCTTTGAAGCCAAAGGAAAAACAAAACAAAAAAACAACATACATTTTTACATAATTTAAAATAGTGCAATATTAGTTAAATATACAAGTAGTCAAAAGGAATTACTCATCTATCAAATATTGCTTATTACTTGAAAACTTGTTTATGATACCAATTGATATCAGAGTAGTTTCTGGTATATGCCCCCTCTTTAGCCATTATGACATCATCACCCCACCTTGATGTGCTGCTGAACGAGGTCTGGCGGCCTTTCTGTGAAGTATTGCACACAATGAGGAGTATGTCAACAGCAGCACAATTACAGGTTCCAGGATTCTTCTCTGTCTTTGCTGCAACTTGGTCCTAAATGTTTTGAAATGTAATTACGCGTGGGGACTGTGAAGGACAAACCTGAGTTCACTGGGCCTGAAAGCAGGCAAGCACAGTGAAAAACAGCGTCATCCTGTTACAGGGACGGGAAAAGACGGCGTGGCATTGCAATCCAAGATCCAGGTCATAATACGAGCAAAATGCAAAATGCAATAAACACGCTGCCCACCCATGAGCGTGAAATGGTGTAATTTCTTGCATTTCCACCCATCTCGCAGAACCACCTACGGTAAGAAAATAATGAATTCCCTCACTGCAGCAGCTAGAAAGCACTGTGCTACTGTTCTGTGTCAGCCAATTGGTTCGGTGTGTTCCTTACACCAATGGAACATGCAGAAGCAGCACTTTTCATAAATTAACTATGGGGATCGGTTCAGTCACATTGACACTGAACCGCTTGTGTACAAAATGTAAATAATTGGTTAGCTAGCCACTCTGCTATATGCAGAGCAAAAACTTAATTCAGCATGCTACTTGGCTCGGCTAACTTGGTAGAAGTTTTTTCTTTTCTTGAAGTGTCATGAAATGGCACTCATGAGTGGAAAATATTAATAATATAGCTAGTTCATAAATATGTTGACACTAAATATGAGGATAAACCATGAGGCCTGAATCATTTTCCATTATCGAGGCCAAACAACACAATACACAGAAAATAAATACATGACTAATCATCACACTGTAACGGGTCAGATTTTTTAAAAGATTGCCAAAAATGAACTGGATTCAGCAATGCTGAGAGGGAAAAAATACAGTACGTAAATATCACCTGATAACAGAAAACGTAAAATACCTAAACTTGACAGAGTATTTAAAAGACTGCAGCTAACAAATGATTTTATACTTTCATAGTTGTTTTCCTTTTGCAGTCTCTATGTGACAGCATTGGATACTGTCCAAAGAAATTAAAACAGTTTTTATAAATAGTTTTTATAAATCTGGCTGCTGGGTAGCTCATCTACTGTTATCATGCATTAAATGGACCCCACGGACTGGTAGAAAATCTGGAACATTCCAATGCTGACTGTGCCTGGCTGACGTACAGTCGGTTCTAGTGTTGCCCGGGCATAAGAGGGTTTCAACTGGCAGGGACTGAAGTGTGTCAGTGCTCTCCAGTGATCCCAATTGGCCGATCGGTTGAAAACAAGTCCGCCTGTTGACTTGAAAAGTGGGGTGCGATAAGAAGCATTGGCTGACACTGGGAGTTTTGGAGGAGAGCTCAATGTTTGTCTAGCTCTCCCAAGATTCGCAGCAATGAGTGCCGATTGTGTATGTGTCTGTGTACATATGCACATGCACACACGCACGCGCGCGCGCACACACACACACATATATACACACACATCCACAGACGCGCACACACACTCGCATATAAAAGGCCTGCATAAAATTATCATAAGCAGATTACGGTGCAAATAAAAAATAACATTTTCCATCCCTGCAGTTATCTTGCAAATTATGTTTGCCAGCAATAAATCTGGACAAGCTTTCTATCAAACCTTTCAAGTCAAAAATCATGGGTCTGTGCAGTGATGCATTTCCACGTGTGGCAATTCCTTCCCAGTGCATTCCACAGTACCAGTGACGAGACGCAAACAGAGTGACCCCGCTTTCCCACAGCAGACGGCTTGCCTCTTTGGAAAACAGAATGCAGCTCAATCCCTTCGTGCTGATGTCACTGGCGTCTGGCCGTGGGTTCCAGGGGTAGTGCTAGGGGGGAGGGTGGGACTGGCAGGCTGAGGAGGGGGCTTTAATCCAGGGGCACCTCCTTCAGGGAGCTGTGGCACACGGTGGCCTGCTTGGACTCCGTCATCTTGTCCAGGCCGAACAGCAGGTCCAGCTGTGTGACGGGCCTCAACCGGTCCTCATCCACCGGCCTGGAGAGACAGGGATCATACCATGAAGGAAAAAATCAGCACATTCAGCCTCAAAACTAAATCTCACCACACATTTCCTTTTCAAAACTGCGCTTCCCCCCCCACCCCAATTTGGAAAGCCCAATCATATTCACCGGCACTTGCTGCAACCTCTCCTGCTGATTTGCAGTCAAGCATGTGCTCCCCTCCGAAGCATGTGATGTGAGCTGCCACCTCTTATTACACTGTAGTTCACAAGTTGGGCTTGCACATATGTGAGTCAAAGGAAGACACTTCATATGTAGCCCGACTCTTTCCCCACAGCCGTACCCCTGACTCTTTCCCCACAGCCGTACCCCTGACTCTTTCCCCACAGCCGTACCCCCGACTCTTTCCCCACGGCCGTACCCCTGACTCTTTCCCCACGGCCGTACCCCTGACTCTTTCCCCACAGCCGTACCCCTGACTCTTTCCCCACGGCCGTACCCCTGACTCTTTCCCCACGGCCGTACCCCTGACTCTTTCCCCACGGCCGTACCCCTGACTCTTTCCCCACGGCCGTACCCCTGACTCTTTCCCCACAGCTGTACCCCTGACTCTTTCCCCACGGCCGTACCCCTGACTCTTTCCCCACGGCCGTACCCCCGACTCTTTCCCCACGGCCGTACCCCCGACTCTTTCCCCACGGCCGTACCCCTGACTCTTTCCCCACAGCTGTACCCCTGACTCTTTCTCCACAGCTGTACCCGACTCTTTCCCCACAGCCGTACCCCTGACTCTTTCCCCAAAGCCGTACCCCTGACTCTTTCCCCACAGCCGTACCCCTGACTCTTTCTCCACAGCTGTACCCCCGACTCTTTCCCCACAGCCGTACCCCTGACTCATTCCCCACAGCCGTACCCCTGACTCTTTCCCCCTGCGAGCCTCTACCTCTCGTCCTCGTCGGACTCCTGCAGCTGCTGCGCAATCTGCTTCATCTGCTGCTTGCGCACGTAGTCGCGCACGCGGTACATGGCGGCGTCGCGGCACAGCTCCCGGAGGTCGCTGCCCGAGTAGCCCTCCGTCCGCTCCGCGATCTCCCTCAGGTTGATGCCGTTGCTCAGCTGCGGAGGGAGGAGGGATCCGGGGGGTGAGAACAGTCCTTTAAAGGTCATAAGCTCGTTCTGACGGGAATAAGGCCCTCGAATACAGCACAAAAAAGTAGCCGGAGACGCTGGCTACGGTTTCCTCAAGTGGCCAAAATCTGTCCTTCACGTGCTAAAGCATCCGTCAATCTGTCACGGCCAGTGCAGCACCTAATGCAGGAAGCGTTTTCACTTCGTCATTATCGTTTCATTTAAATGTGAAAGAGACGTTTTGTGGCCGCTGCAATATTCTTGACTCATTAGTCAAAGTCAAGGATACATCGCAAATCTGAGGGGTTGAACAGCCTGCTCGGTGCGAGGCGTACATTCTTCCAACGGAATACTAAACCAGGATTTACTTAGCAAGACAGCAATCCCGGATGGCCTTTGCTGCTGCACACTAGAATACAGAGATCAAGGCCGCTATTTGGCCATTTGATATTTAATGGCTAAGCTGACGACCGCACAGTCCAGTATACACATTAAAAATAATTGAAAATCAATCATCTGAATACACTAATTAACGACGAACAATCAACTGTAAACAGGGTCTGTCTATAGAGTGCCCTTGGGCAGACTACAAAGGGTACTCACATTCTCTCCTGCCAGAATCAGCTTCAGGATGTCCTGTCTTTGTTTTTGGCTCTACACAGAGAAGGGGGCACAGATAAAACTGATGAGAGAACTGGAGGATACAATCCAAGTTAACGAGAGGAATGCACACACAACAAATTCATCAGATCGTTGGCTCCTCACTACTATAAAACAGGACTTGGACAAATGACCAGGGGTGTCCAGCATGAACTCACCATTCAGGTTACGAGGCAATCATTAAGCAATAAACCCTTTAATTCAGAGATATACATCAGATGCTCATTAGGATTCTACACAAGAATAAATGCAGTGGTGGTAGTAATAGCAGTAGAGGTAGTGTTTATGTATTCAATTATTTATTTACATGAATTTATTTATATGGTCTTTATTCTGAAAAGATGCTCTTCTCAAAGACAACCTGCAGTTTTTTTCCCCAAATGAATTAAAATTAAAAAAAAGATTTTAAGTAAATAAGAAAGCTCGCAAGCACAAGAAGGACCTTGTTGCCTCAATATTTTGGGTGTCCAACTGAACTTCACCCATAGATGACTATGACTAAGACTCTAAAGCAGTGGAACATAACAGACTTTGTCTCAGCAGGGGAGGGGAGAGTTTAGAGGAGTGAGTTTAGGCTGGCCAGGGTTCCTTAGGTTACTGCTGCATTACTCATCCCAAACACATCAGTGAGAGATACCCCTCCCCTCTGACTGGTGCTAGCTCTCCTGTAGTGCTGTGTGACCTCTAGCTTATATAATAGTCAGGGGCTCAGAGGCAAGCGCAGTAATGTGAGCGGTTATAACTGTGACCGGCCATTCCAGCGTGTGTGCGTGTGTGCGTGTTTGTGTGTGTGTGTGAGAGAGAGACTCACTGGCAGGCTAACGTGAAACGTGGTGGGCATCCTTCGCATTATCGCCGGGTCCACATCCTGAGGTCTGTTTGTGGCTCCCATTACCATCACCTACACAGAAATGTAAATAACAGCAACACTATAAAATCAATAAGGTGACTTATATCCTGAACACCTATCGTGCATTTACGATTGCCTATTAGAATTAGCATGAGTTTAAAATGAATACACCAAGAAACAGAAAAGGTCAGTAATACTTCTAAAGTTAGTATCATTAAAGTTTCTGGCAAGACAACAAAGATTTTTCCTGTCTCCAGTGTTTAAATAAAAAAAAACCACTTTAGTTTTACTCAAAGAACGCTGGATAGGAAGAAGTGTGTAGAGGGGATTAGAGGAGATACCTGACTGTCTGTGCCAGTGTCCAACCCGTCCCACAGGCTCATGAACTGGGCCTTCATCATGGCCGTAGCCTCGTGGTCCATACTGGAGCGGTTCCGCAGGAACGAGTCTGACACAGAGAAACACCGGCATGACTCAAACCAAAAGCCTGAATAATTCAACAACTGGGAGCATTAATCGCACTGAACAGCTCACAACTCACCTGAAGAACAGACAGGAGAATGAAAGGAAAACATCATATTTTTGTTTCTTCGGAGCAAATGCTACACATCATCTCAGGATCCGAGATCACTTTGACAGTTTAATGGGATGAGCCGAAGCACTTTGAAGTGAATGCAGCTGTACTAGTGTGTTCGTAGATGCTTTCACAAGAGCTGGTGAAACGACAGTACTCCACAAGGACTCACCAATCTCATCTATGAAGATGATGCAGGGCTGGATCTTTACGGCCAAGGAAAAGACAGCGGCGGTGAATTTCTGCGATTCGCCGTACCACTTGTCCGTCAATGTGGAGGCCTGCAGGTTGATGAACTGGCACCCGGAGGCCTTGGCAGTTGCCTTGGCGATCAGGGTTTTCCCGCAGCCTGGTGGCCCATACAAAAGCACCCCTGACAGAGGAGAGGAAGACAGATTCACCAAAGTAAAGAAATGTTGGGCTTATAGTAATGAACATAGCATGTACATATGCACATGCAATTACCTTTGGGAGGCTGGAATAACTTGGAGCCGGTGAACAGGTGGCGTTTCTGGAAGGGCAGGATGACTGTGTCCTGCAGCTCAGTAATGACTTCATCCAGTCCGGCGATGTCCCTCCAGGACACCTTAACATGGCAAACCACAGCATCAATGCACACTTCTGCTTCTAGTCATCGCTTCCCTTTCAGTCACTTAGCTAAACAATGGAATGCTATCACACAAAACCAGCCATTGTTCTGTCTTGTAAAAATACATGGAGAAATGACATTTGTTGATACATAGGCAACATCTACGTGAACAATCCAAGTGAGCAATGTGCATCTGCATGTAAGCACTTAAATTGTTTTGGTAATTGGTGATTCTAGTGAATACAATTTTCAAAGGACAGGTCCGGGGTCACAATACCTTCATACTGCGTGGATCTACC
This sequence comes from Anguilla anguilla, assembly GCF_013347855.1. NCBI lineage: Eukaryota > Metazoa > Chordata > Actinopteri > Anguilliformes > Anguillidae > Anguilla > Anguilla anguilla. The sequence goes on along the minus strand of NC_049210.1, from coordinate 11,434,932 downwards.
AGGTGTGAAGCAATGTTCATCTCATATTCTGTCAACTTGACCCCTTCCACCCCAATCTGTTTTAACAGCTGCTCTGCCTGCAGGGCAATAGATTCAGCGACAACAGCTTTGTTAGGATGCAAGCTACTTGACACAAGCTTGGGAATAATTCAATATTTATTAAATAATAATTAAAAAAAATATTATTCTCAAGTTAAACCTGTTCCTATTTTTTTAATGATAAAAAATGATAAATTATACCCTTTTCTTTGCTTGAAGCTTCTGTTTGTGGGTAGGGTCCAGTGCTTCTACCACCCATTTGATACTGAAATAGGTAGCCGCCCCAAATATGGTCAGACGCACCACCATCCCCACCACCTCATTTCGGGTCAGAGGTCGCAACAGGGCATCCCGGGGTAAATCCTTCAACAACATTTTTGTACTTTTATGTCAGCCCATTGGAAAACAATGCTGGTATACTGAGTAAATCTGAGGTCTCCACTGCTCTGTAACATTAAAAGAAACTCAGTTGTCACACACATCCTCATACAATTCCTTGTAGCCATATAAGATAGACACATTTCATGTTGCTATCCTTTTTATCAACTGGCATCGGCTTTATTAAATGAATTTAACTTAAACAAAACAGGAGTGACCATGTCATAGGATAATGCACCTTGATATTAATATAGCAACACCATGTCATATTTAGCTGGTAAGCTGCCCAATTCCAGAATCAGTTCGTTAGGAACAGTTTAGTCAGCTTTTACAAAACGGTGAGAATATTGATTATGATTGATTGAATCTAAAGCTACAGGCCTCTACAGTGCTCCCATGTTCGGAGCATTTGCTCCGGATAGATATTGTTTGCTGATTGGAAAACAATTTAGGAGCACATCTACAAACTGGGATGCATTAGTGTGCTCCTACATATTTGGACTTAGGAGCATGTGTGCTCTTTAGAAAAAAACATTTGCGTAGAGCCCTGAGCTAGTGATTGTAGCTGTGGCTAATGTTAGCTAACCAGCTAGCAACAGCTATCTAAAGCACCGATGTAAGCTGTACGTAATTATGGCTGGCTAACGACCGTTAGCTAAGGTGAGCCATCAAAGGAGTTGGAGAAATTCCCGATCAGTGTTCGCTAAATACATTTCTAAATCAAAATTCAGGAGAATAAAACGAGAATATCAATGCGAGGCATGTAAATGTAAAATACCATATAATGTCAACTACATACAGCTTTATTATTAGGTAAATTATTTTACCATTATTAACTTACGGCTACTCCGGTGGCTTCTTCTGTGTTACACACATTGAGCACCGGTAGGGTGCAAAGCTTTGATAGTCTAAGTTCCTGTCCTGCAGCGTGACGAATTCAATTCAAATCAATTTGTGTAGCGCTTTTTTCCCGTTTTCCCGGACTTTTTACAATACCTTGCTTGCCGCCATTGATTTAGGCCTATACAAATTATGATAATCAGCATACAGTTAATAGACTCTGGAACATTTATTATTTCTCCATGTTTAGTGTGCAGCAAGTACAAGCTAAAATACGTGATTACTGTTCTGTTCTGAAGCTGTTTAGTCCAAGTTTTCACCTTCAGAAGGCATGCAGCGAGTGTTCAGCAGCATAGTCCTGAAAGTAAAGATACAGCTACCATCATTTTGCTCACTGTTCAGTTTTTTAAGTAAACAAAATGTCATTTGTGCTATATATATATATTCAGATTGAACATATTAAATCTAATAATCAATATTTTATGTTTTATGCATGTAATAATAGTCAGATTTATAACAAATGTTCAGGACAGTTTCCAGTTTGAGTTTGCTGGCGAGCAACTATATATTATGATTCTGAGTAATTTGTTCCAAGCACCATTACATTCATTTTTTGCACAAGAAACTCAGTTATGAACAGAATGCACCCTCATGCCATAGTGAGCACCTGTGCCATGGTAGCTGTTCTGCCAATCAGAAACTTCATTTTATGAGCAGCAGGCAAACAGGGAGGCCTGTAACATCCTAGGAAACCACACCTATGCTCTTGACATAAAGTAGAATGGCTACCCAAAGGATGATGCCTATGCGGTTTAAAATCATCCACCAATAGGCAGACAGCCACATTGGTGACTAATGCACAACTGAGTAACAAACCGTACTATTATAAAGTAACTGTGCACAGTCTACAAAGAATTGATCTTGAACTTGTTATCTGTTCTATATGTCTGGGATCATTGCAATAGGATGATGCACCGTCCCATGAGTTTGGAGGCATTTGGTACATCATCAATGAACACAAGTGAGCCAGTACCTCTGGCAGCTATTCATGCGCAAACCATAACACCCCCCACCACCATGTTTCACAGATGAAGGGGGGGTGCTTTGGATCTTGGGCAGTTCCTTCTGGCCTCCACACTTTGTTCTCATCATCACACTGATACGAGCGAGTCTTGGCCTCATTAAAACTAAAATTTAGTCCAGGACTAAACTTAATCTGATTATGTGAAACAATTATCTAAAACAATTTCAGTCACTTAAAACAATGTTATTATGATGCTATAAAATGATGTTCTCTTAGTTTAAAAATCTAATCAATTCAAACACAATTAACAGGATTGTGTATCATTTAAGAATTCCACCATTTGTCTTTTGGACATGACACAAATTTCTCCCTTCAGTACACATCTCCCAGTTTCAGATTTTGAATGCTCGAAAATGACAATGAAAAAATTTGATATTTACTCAATACAATACAATTATATGCATTAACTGTGTTGATAAGTACTTATATTTGCTCCAAGCAGAATATGAACAGCACGTCATACTGACATTTATGTGATAACATCGGGTATAAGATTCTTCACCTTCACAAGTTACACAATATGTTCACTATATAAAACACATCTTGCACTATAGTTTGGCTGCATTGCATAGCTATTTCTTGAAATGGACTAATTTATTTATACTGCCATATTAAGAGTTGAGTGGCTACACACAAAACATTTAATATTTTTGTATTGCTATTTCAAAGACCTGTTGCACTTCTAGTGGCAAAACAAAACACACATTTCATAGCCACAATTCATAAAGTTGTTTACAAGCAGTAAACGTTCAGTTAAAGAAGGATACAAATCCAGCACTGAATTGTATATAAATCTATATGAAAAGAACCATTGATTTGAACTCACAGAGACATACCAGTGTTTTTATTTAATATGCAACACCAAAACCACCACCACCACCACCACCATTAGCCAGGCAGACAGCAAACCAAATCAAAGGGCATTAAAACGAGTCCTTCCTTGAGCCACAATGAATCGGCAGCTATAGCTCACCATTGCTAACCATGAAACCAGTCAAACTTAGGACCTGGAAGAGAGTTAAGTGCGGTGCAATTTTAAGTCATCCTATTAATTAATTGTTACCTTTTCCTACTCCAGCTCCCAGATACATACCAATACATTTACAAGACATTCCACAAACATGACATATGAAAATGTAAATCACATATATGGACTGTACATGATTTTTAAAACAAAATTTTTTCAAACACCAATTTATGCAGTTCCTGCATGGCACGAGACAGGTCCTCTTTAGGTTGATCGATGCAGAACAAGAGGTATGTGATGGGGCACGTTGGAAAGGGTGCCACGTTGCAGTGCCATATCCCACCGACACACCTATGCAGCAGGGGCAGTGGCATCAAATGTCTGTAGCAAGAGTGCAATAGGTTTCAAAGCTGGTAGATATAATATCCATACATATAGGATGCATAATAGAACTGCAGATCAAAAAGATTCCTGAGACAGGAAGAACATTGGATCTTATTCTCAAAATAAGTAACAGAGCTCACCATGGTACAGTGCAGAGTACGGATTTTGCACAATCGATGTCTCAAACCTTACAAGATCTGGGCAGTTTCTGTTTATGTCTTTTAGCTTTTCATTCGCAGGATGTTCAAATTTTTTTCGCGCAATGCCCGGTAGCCCTTAGGATCAATGCAAATACAAAAGGACCGTTTCGGACAGCACATCACATGTTCAACAAGCAAGTATCATAGACAAAAACTCCCCAGTCAAATCAGTCAGCAACACCCACATCAGAAACATGAAATTTATAATATATATATAAAAATGCACAACTGATACATGGACTATAGTTTACCTATGTAGGCAATACCTAAATTGGCATAAAAATAAAATATAAAATGTCCTTTTTCAAATGCATTAAATAAAACTAATTAAACAGCAACAATGGGATCAGCGCTACAGGCTGGTTTTTCTCCTGCCCGGCTCGCAATAATGCAAAATCATTCATAAAGAACAAAAGAGTCCAGGTCAGTCAGCCGTTCACCATACTGGTGAGTTTGTCTGACCCCAAAGCTGAATGGGAAATGTACAAATCCAGCATGTTCCAGATGCACAGAATCTCAGAGGCTTAGATGGCAATCTTTTGATTTATTGCACACGCGTGGCTTTAGATACCCAGAACCTAGTTTAGTATTGCACTTGTGTGAGCATTTGAAGAGTTCATGCATGAATGGATTGGGTGGAATGTTTTGGGGATATCCAATAACAGAAGCATGTGTTACACCAACAGATTGGACAAAAAAAAAGCTGTAAAATCTTATGATCACATTCAGGTAAAAACCCTTCAAGGCAATATTACTTGAAAAAATATGACTGAAAATGATGAAAACAGCGATTTTGTACAAGACTATTGAAAAAAATATTAAGGATACACAGTGTTGCTCAGTATGAGGGCAATTTGCAATAACGTTCCTACCAGGTTAAAAAGATACATCTGTCCCCAATTTAAAATAAGCCAGTGCATTTTTTACATTCCACAGAACCAGGGATGTCCAGTAACACTTAAAAACAAATAACTAAAACAACTGACAAAATATTTCTCTCATGTTTTCAAGGGTTTGAGAGATGTCTTTTTGACGTTCCTATGGCATAACTTGACACACTGAAGGGCAGCTATTATAGCAGTGGTCCTACTGCTAATGTACTCCGATTTCCGCTCCTTGCATTTAGGGTCATCAGAGGCCATCAGAGCGAATGGAGACTTGCGTGGGTTGACAAGAGTTCCTTATTGCAGGAAGTGTTCATCTTTCAAGTGACTGCGTGTCTATTTTGGATTTGGCTGACTGCGGTTTTGAAAGCTTCGGGGAAGAGTTTGAGTGATGTGCCCCCGCTGATCCTGCCCCCTGCTCTCAGGACCTGTGCGGGGGCAGCGGGGCGGGTCTTTGAGGCACCAGTTGTTTTGCAGCGGGCGGCCTGCAGAGAGAGGGAAGAAAAGGCAACCGCGTGAAACGGCGCACTTGGGTAGCAGGGACCTCCATTGGGACAGCCCAAACTAACTAGCGCCGGTGCGCTTACCGCGGGTGAGGCGGCGGCGGGGGAGGCTTGGCGGCATACGGCGGCCCGGAGGCGGACCTGCTCGTCTGTACGACCTGCACACAAACAACAGACAGTCGCACCGGTAAGAACAGACAGCAGCCAGGGGTCACACAAGGACAAAGACACACACTTCAGCAGAAGCACAGGAATGGGCACTGGCAAAAAGATGGCAGGATCTGCGTATTCCTTCAGCAAATAACAGTGGGTATTCAGAATGCACTTAAATGCAGAGGGAAGGGAATGCATTGTCATTGCTCATAGATGCTCCAAAAGACAACCACCTGCAGAAATGTAGTGTTTTAAAGGGGACTGTAAGGGACACAGCTGGGAGAGGAGTTGTAGAAACCAAAAAGTTACCCCATCTCAGAAAGCATATGCGTGCAAGCATGTGAATGGGCAAAAAACACACTTCACTATGAATAACAAAATGTCAATGATGCCTGCGTGTGTAAGAATCTTACCAAATACAACACACACACAGACGCAAACACAAACACACACTCACATACACACACGCTTTTGCAGCGGTGTCTGTCAGTGATATAGTCATATTTTGGACACTGCTACCAACATTGTTTGATAACCAGTAGTTGTGCTCCAATGAAAGTTGTGGTGAAAGTTCTTATTGTGCTAAATCAAAACGCAAATAAAGCAAACCTTGCAGAGAAAGATATTTTGTAAAAGCTGTGAGAGGTATGTGCATACGTAAGAGAGTAAAGGGGTGGGGTGGGGAGGCAGGTGGTGGTGGAAGGGGGGGGGGGTATATTCATTAGGTAGGGGAATTGCACAGAGGATGAGCTTCCCTTCATCACCCAAAAACAAATTAAAAGACGAGAGGGGTCCTGTTATCACCCAGGTTAGTAGAGGACTGAGTAGATTAGCGGCAGTAATTGAAGTCAAAAGCATGCTTCATTTTCTTTAAATCCAAAAAAGGCCACAAAGCCCGTCCCACAGGTGGCCAGACATCAGCGTTGGCATGTCCAGACCGCCCAATCATGTGGAATGTTGGTCTTCATATTCTGTCCAATCACTTCTGGCAAAAATCATAAGGCTTTTTCAGCCAAACTTCTCAACATTTCAGACCTATTTTAACACCCAATGTCCCAAAAGATAAGCAATGAGAATCAGGCCATGGCTGATGACTGTCCAATGGGTGATGGAGGGAGGGGCTTTGTGGCCGGTCCCTAAAATGTTGCGCCCATTGACAGACAGGTCAAAAAGAGGGCACAGGGTCCCTAAAGAAGCAGCGATGCACAACAGACCCACTCCGGAAGAACAAACATACTGCGTCATTTACCTCCTCAGGTGGTAATAACTGAACCTGGTGCTTTTTTACAGAGGGGAGAAAAAAGGAATCTCGTCATTTACCACATATCGTGAACACTGTAAAACATGCCTGTTTCTTTCACTTTGATGTCCCACACCAGGAGAAGATACATTAATAGACAGCTCACAGTCAAGAACACTTCTTAACCCATAATTATTCATATCAAAACAGCAAATACTTTTCCAGTTGTCCAAACTAGGCTGCACTATGACAAAAATGAACACATTGGTAGACATGATGACAACTCCTTTGGAAAGCTGGACAAATAAATCTGTGAAAAGATTAAGGCACAGAGCTCATGTATATGAGGCATCGAGAGAAGGAGAAAAGTCTTTTTTACCAGGCTAAACTATCTATGTTAAAAGATGGCTTCAGTTAGTTTTAGCGTTTATTCTGTTATCGTTGAAGCGGCACATGCGTGAGTGAACAGTAAATTCTGGGGGGTGGGGGGGCACTCACTCCGTCCTTGACGATGTTGTTGGAGTTGCTTCTTTGGGGTTCTCCCCGCCCACTCAGGGGCGGAGGTCTGCTGTTGGCCCTGTGTGGAAAGATTAGGGTCACAGCAGGCAGGGGAGGGAGCTGTGACATCACAGTAGGTAGCAGGTGCCACGGTAATCATGCTCCATGACAACATCACTGGGCTCTACAGCTCTCCCATTTTGAGTCTCAGCTCCTGAAAACTGTGTGCTAACTAGAAAAAGTTTTAGAAGTACATCTATTAATTGGGATGCATTAGTGTGCTCCAAAATTTTTCAATTTAGGATAACAAGTGCTCCTTAGAAAAAATGCAGAGCCCTGCATAAATATTAGGGACTGTCCTTTATCTTTTAAATTACTTATTCAGTTTACGGTCTTGCACCTTAGGACACTTTACAAGGCCATCTATGCACTTAAACTGGATTTAATATGCAAGAAGGTTCTCACAATGAAAATATGCACTTTGCCCTAATATCCCTGTTCTGCTATCGCTAGCTTTGGACTACTCAGCACCATGTGAGATGAATGAAATGAAGGTGGTGTTGTCATGGCGATGAATGTAGCTTTGCCGCGCGGTACTCACTCGTAGCCCTGGGACCTCTTCTTCCTGCAGAAGCGCCGCCGCAGCTCGTTCCTCCTGAAGAAGGCGTAGAGGCCCACGGCCAGCAGGGGCAGCACCAGGAAGAAGAAGACCAGCAGGCCGTCCCTGGTGGAGGTGTCCTTATCTGCGGAGGAGAGGAGGAGGAGGAGAGCGGGCGTCACTCCCGCAACACTCCCTCGCCTATGCAGCGGGTCACCCAGCTGTCCAAGTTAAAAGACAACATGCAGGGCCGGGACCGGGGAGGCTTCTTTCTGCCATTTTCTGCCAGCAGGGGGAGCTAAGAGCTATTTTCTCACCGTTCCACGTGGGGCCGCTGTCGATGCTGCCGCCGTAGCCCTTGGCCTCGCAGTTGGGAGGGGCCCAGCCGTTGTCACAGTGACAGTTTTTATTGCTGTTGCACACCTGAGGAGATCGGACACAAACACCAACCAATCAAACAGAGATAAGGATTTGCAGACAATTAAAATAAACAACTGAGTGGACTTAGTCAACTGTGTCCACACAATTGATGCGTCCTGTCAATCAAACAGGTGCACTTTTAACTACTAACTGATAAGAACAGAATAAGATTAATTGTGAACTTGTTTACTGAACTACATGGAAATATGTTGCTCATTTAACGGTGAGAGCACTTACACCATGACCATGGCATTTTTCCTGCACGTTGCAGTCGTACTTCAGAACGTCCACGTTCACACATTGGTAATTCAAACACACCTGGGGATTAAATCAAAGCAGCAGTGAATTAACTAATTCCCAGTACTTCTGGAGAAAGTGATATTGTTATTGAAAGAACCGTGGAGAGTTTGGATGAAATTTGTTTACAAAATGTAGTCACCTTGGGATATTCCCACACTATATGTACAAAGGAACCAACAACACCGGCAAATGGGGCTAGATATCGATATCATGAGGAAGAGCTTACACAAAGTGATGAATAGCCGATGTACAAAGCTAAAATTAATAAGTTGGCGATTGGGGTTCTTTGAAGACAGACAATTGTTATTCCAAATCCTGCCCCAGTCTATTTCAACTTCTAATCCCAAAAGATCTCGGTTCCCTATGATGTCATTTGAAAGGGGTTTGTAGGATGCTTGTAAGAAAAAATACATATAATTTAGAAGCCTAGCTCTGCCTTGGGTGGACCACAACTTAAAAGGGGAGTGTTGTTAATGGCTGTCCCCACAGAACTCCATATGTTCACAGTGATGAATGGTCCACTGCGTGAACCAATGTCCAATTCCCTTTTGACAGAGCAGCAAGTAGTTATGTCAAATACGTATGTTCTACATGACATATAATGATGCTATGATGCTATGAGCCTGGCTGGAGGGTCAGGCCCGACTCCGGCTGGGTCACTGTACCTTGTTCTCCTCGCACCTGGTCCCCTCGTTCACCATGCCCGGGTCGGGGACGTCCGACCCCAGCCGGAAGTCCACCCCCCAGCACGTGGTCCCGGCGATGGGCGTCTTGATGATGGAGGGCTCGATGCCGAAGACCGTGACCGTCTGCACGTTCTCGCACTGCAGCTTCCCGCACATGGCGTTCCTGCGGAAGGCCACGGTCCAGAGCGGTCAGCGCACGGTTCTGACACCCGACCGACCGTCGGCCGGTGCGGTTTCCTAACGCGAGCCGGGTCGCACTGACCTGCTTTCGCACTTCTTGTAGCCCTGACCCTGGTAACCGCAGTTCCCGAAGCGGTCTCCCTTGGAGTTGACGTCTTTGAAGCAGAGCTCCGGGGCAGCCTTGGCCTCTGCTCACAAAATGGAGGACTCACTCAGCTGAGGTTTGCAGAACATCAGCTTCAACGGTCACACTAACGCAACATTTTTAGTCTCTAGTGGACTGGGACACTAGACCATTTATTTTCCTGAACTGCAGCAAACATAACAGACCACAAGAGGGCGCTCGGACACAAATAACAAATCGCTCAGGTCCTAAGAGGGAATCTTTTCGTTCTCCCTGAACACTAGCTCTGCTCCCACCTCTAAACGAGAAGACGAAGCGAAATACACAGAAAGCTGATTCAACACAAAGACTGTTTCAGTGGGCTTCTCGCGCGAGGCGAGCACTCACTCTCTCCGAAAAGGGCCTGGCACTGCTTGTGGTAGTGCTGGCACTTCCCGTTGTAGCAGTAGGCCTGGCTGTCCTTGCAGGGGTGGCCGTCCTGCTTGAAGACGTCTCCCTGGCAGACGGAGGAGGAGCCGTTGCAGAACTCGGGCAGGTCGCACTCGTCCATGCTGCTCCTGCACTCCGTCCCCCCCGGCAGGAACTGAGGGGAGAAAGAGAGGAAGAGGGTGATGAGGGGGGCGGAGAGATGGGGAGGAAGGAGGAAGGAAAATGGCCGTCAGTGATCCACTGACTGCCTGGATGCTGCGGTGCAGAAAGTTCTATGTCTGCTGTCCGAAGTCAATACAGTAGCCCGGTGGTTCCCAACCCTGTTCCTGGAGATCTACTACCGTAAAGTAGGTTTTTACTCCAGCCCTAACGAAGCACACTCCATACAACAGCAACGTCTCGTTGAGCTGCTTATTAGTAGAGTAAGGTGTGGCAAGGTTTGGAATAAAAACCTCCAGGACGGTCAAACTCCAGGAACAGGATTGGGAACCACTGCAGTAGTCAATATAGCTGTGAGCACTTTTTCTACAGACATTTTCCCTGAATTTTCCAAGGACCTGGCTTGACATACTAAGCACCAGAGTGACGGGCCCATTGATAGTCCTGTTTGAGTGCAGCAGCAGAATGATATTGATCCCTGGGGGCGTGGGGGGGGGGCAGGCGGGAGGGTTACCTGACAGTTCTTGCAGCACACTCCATCGGCGCACTGCGACCCCGATGTAAGCTTGCAGGTCTTGGCCTGGCAGCAGGGGTCCTTCTCGCACTCCTGCGGGAGGGGGGCGGAGGAGAGGGGGGAGAGAATCGCGGGCGGGTCAGCGCGGCCGCCATGGCCCTCCGATTCGCCGGCACGCGCGCCCGGCCCATCTGCAGCGCTCGGTCTGGCCAGCGGAGCGCCGCGCTCAGACCTGGGGCCTGATTAAAATGCAGCCCCCGCACTCCCCTCCCGCAGGGCCGCGGTGCATATAAACAAGCCCGAAACGCCGACGCCGCTGCAATCCCTGCTAGCGCTCCAACAGGCACACAGGCTAACGCAGCGGGAAATGATTTCCTTAGAAGTGCAAAGCAGTACTAAATTAACCTCGCGGTTCAGGCCGTCGGCTTGGAGCTAGCAGCCTTTTCCCACAGAAAAACTCTAATTCAAATATAAATTACGTGTGTATGTAATGAAAGGACCGTTTGGAAATGAAAGATCCTTTCTGCCTGCAGGGCATGTAAGTGCATCAAGGGCTAATGCTTCAGCAGCAAACATCATCTAAGAGTCCCTGTGAAACCTACAACTTTAAGATGAGACACTGTTTTCATTTAATTTCTCAGAGAATAGCTTCAGGGTAGAGGAAGAGGCTCCAGACCGTTTCGGTTTCTAGGTTAGTCAGAGCTACGCTACGCTAACCGAGAGGAGGGCGGTGACGTAACCGCCCCTTCACCTTTTCGGAGCCGCAGTCGCACTCCTCGCCCACGTCCACCAGCCTGTTCCCGCAGAAGGGGGCGCTGTAGGCCTCGTCGGGCCGCGGGATGTTGAGCAGGCAGCTGCCGCCGCTCAGCAGGATCAGCTTCTCGAAGTCGTCGGCGCTGCAGCTGCTGAAGTTGCGGGAGCCGCTGTGAGGGGGGGGGGAGAAGGGGGGTTAGCGCTGAGGGACGGACCGCCACGTCTGCCGTACGCAGTGGGGGAGGGGGGGGGCACTCACGTAGCTCCGGAGTTCATGATGCAGCTGCCGACGGTGCAGAGGCAGTTCCGCCCGTCGTCGTGGTTCATGCCCAGGTTGTGCCCCAGCTCGTGGGCAACGATGGACGCAAAGGCCTGGACGTTGGTGCTGGTGTACTGTGGGAATAAAGTCAGGTCAGTTAAGAGCTTGGACACCGCACATCGCATTTTGGCTTGTTGACGCTTAGAAGCTTTTAGTCATTTTTACATCGATTCTCTTCTGATGCAAAACTAAAAACCGGTTGCTCATATACATGCTAATGTGAACATGCTCACAGTGAGTAACAGTGAGTCTTTCAGACTGTAGGGGGCGACGGTGAGCAGCGTACCGCGTTGATTCCTCCACCGTGACTCCGCGAGCACACCGTGCTGACGAACGCCATCCCCGCAGTGCCCCCGAAACTCTTCTTCCTGCAGAGCGGAGGCGGTACAGTGAGCCGTGGTGTGGGGAAACGGTGGGGATGGTGCGGGGAAGGGGCGTGGCGGTGTGGAGAGTGGGTGGGGCGATGGGGAAAGGGGGTGTGGACTCACAGGATGAGCTGGGCGCTGTCGTGCCTGCGGCGGTGCACCAGGTTCTGCTCCCTCCACTGGACGAAGCGGCCCAGGACCTCCCCCGCGCTGCCGTCCGTGTTGATGGGGTTCACCTGGCTCCAGATCTCCAGCCCCACCAGAACGACGCGGATGTTTAGGGCCACATACATCTGCCATCAAACAGAGGGAGAGCAGTTCACCACACGCACAGCCTCCAAAGATCCACTGCTCAAAATGCACATCTGAACATTCAGTGTACAACAAATCAATGCAACACAATCTATATATGATCAACAGAGGCTGTGTTCAATACACTAACTCAGGGGTGTCCGATCTTATCCAAAAATGGTCAGTGTGGGTGCAGGTTTTTGTTTAACCCAGCACTACATCACCCACGATTCTATTTATCGAGGTCTTGAAAAGTCATCCACACCGACCTGTTTCAGATAAGCTTGGACACTTCCACACTAAGGAAATCAGGCCTGACTTGCTTCCTATTGGTAACTTTTTTCAAAAAATGCAATTTCTATGGCCTCCGGCCCCAAAATCTAGATTGGCGCATCATCCTTCCTGCTCTGTGCAATGGGACTCACGCTGTCGATGTAGTTGGCAAGCTGGACCATCTCTTCCCGCACGGCCGTCTGGTTCCTGTTCATGTAGTTAAACTGGCTCAGAGGAAGGGAGAGAGGACAGCGTTGGCAAGGATCTACAGAGGTCACTTTTCACCAGCTGATGTTGTATAAAGCCAAAATAAACACACTAAAATAAAAAAAGACAGTGTCACATGCTTATTTGGTCACTTCTGCTGAAAAACAGCAACGTCAACGTTTGCTGCAACGTTTTCTCCTGTCAACGTCAGGAGAAAAACATTGCATTGTCGGATATCTAGTTTTTAGATTGCCACCTTTGAGAAACAGACAATAAAATTTGTTATCTGGCAAACTTGCCCTGTGTGACCATAGGAATGTTATCTATGTCTGACCCCCCCCCCCCCCCCGCCAACCCCCCCCCCCCCCCCTCCACAAACAGCAAAGGAAGCATCCTTGGGGCAATTAAGTCATGCTGAGGGTTTGTTTTTTTTCCCCCTCCCCTTAAAATTCAAAGGGTCCTGAAAACTTACATTGAAAGTTTTATTACTTTATTACTTAAAGAGACACAGGACACTCTGAGACCCAGCATGGCCAAGAAAATGCCGCACAAAGCCCAGAAAATGTCCCTTTGATTTTACGTTTGAATGCAACCTGTGATTCATTTAATTGAAAATATTAATGTCTCTATAGATAATGGTTGTTGTGGTGTGATAGTTGAAACCTACAGTTCTATGGAGACCATTCCAACTTGAAGCGGAAACCAACAGGGTGCGATTGGTTTTGTTACATGGAAAACATTTAGCCTGAAGGGCAAGATTACAGCTGGCGGCTTTAACAATTATTTGTCTACAATTCCACCTCAGTTGTTAGAAGCAGAAGTAAACTTCTAAGTTTTTAGGGCTGTTCAACAGCTGAGCAACATTACCTTCTAACATATTCATGTTTGGTCTCATTATAAAGACCGTGGGACAATTAATCATTTGATAATATCATAGCGCTTAGCCCTGCTTCCAACAACATGATGCCACTTTAATACACAAATTTGCAAGCCTTCACATAAGACAGCCCTTCTCTGACCCCCTTCCCACATCTCACCCATCCTCTCCACTTCTCTCTCAACCACTCCCCCCCCCCTTCTCTGGCAACACAATAAAATTTGGACCTTAACTCTGGGAGTCTTGAGTTTTTCGGGTGCTTAACTTCAGCCAGCTAACATCTGTTGCAGTGGAGATTCGAGGGATGATATCTGAAGAATCTAAACATTTCATCTGGGCCTGTAGTTTTGGTGTGTGTAGGGTCTGACATTTTTGTCTTGCAATCTGGCATTTTTACATTTTCATCCCTGACTTTCTGGAAGATTCAGCTGCCATTTGGTTTTTGAACTTTAATCTTGGTTTTCTTGAGATGAACCTGCAAGAAACAAGCTGTAGTTTGGGATTTTCTTTCATTTGTTTCTTTTGTGACTGTAACCTGTCCTTCTCTGTAACATTTCTTATTTAAGGCAGCTGACCTTCATCTTTAGATCAGGCATTGTATATTGTTGTAACTTAATAAATTTCTCAATTTTAATCTGGTTGTGAGTTCTATATTTTGTTGATCTAACAGGTTGTTCTGCTTATCAAGAAATTTGGCGATTTAATTGCTAATTAATATCTTTAATGATAATTACCAAATTATTAAATCAAATAAATATATTTAATATGTTGGATAAGTTAGACGTTTTAACTGTTGATGCACTTGTGTTGGATATTCAGAGTGCCGGACATTAAATGAGGGTGTTAGCCAGGAGAATTGCTGGATTCAGAACATAAAACATTTCACTCAGTCCTCACCGTCCCGACAGCATTTTATACCATTTTATCCCGTAAACCTGCTTGCATTCCACACATTACATTACATTACATTCATTTAGCAGACGCTTTTATCCAAAGCGACGTACAAAAAGTGCATTTTCATGATCGTAGACAACTGCTGAACACGGGTTCAGTAAGGTACAATTACTTATTTTGTACAGCTATTTCTAGCCGAGAACAATGAACACTATCCTGGTCTAACATCTGCAAAGCCAAACTAGGCAGAAGAATAAGCTACACTATTAGGACGAATACAATTTACCAAGAAGTGCAGGGATGGGGGCAACATGTAACAAGTGATAGGAAAAGGGTTTTTTTATTTTTTAAAAAATATATATACAGCGTGGTGGTGGTTATTCTAGGTATAGTCTGAAGAGATGAGTCTTCAGGCCACGGCGGTAGTGAGGGGGAGGTTCGGAGAGGGACGGGGAGTTCATTCCACCACTGGGGAGCTAGGGTGGAGAAGCTCTGTGATCCCTTTGGGTGGGTGGGAGGGGTTGCAAGACGCCCTGCTGCCGCAGAGCGGAGTGGTCGAGCAGGCACATAGAATTGAGTCATGTCCTGCAAGTAGATGGGGGCTGTCCTGTTGGCGGCAGTGTAGGCAAGGGTCAGGGCTTTGAATCGGATCCTGGCAGCGACCGGTAGCCAGTGAAGTGATCGCAGCAGAGGAGTGACGTGGGAGAATTTGGGGAGGTTGTAGATTTTTTTTATGGTACATTCACCATAACATTTCCCTTTAATCAACATACATATAAACTAGTAATTTGCTACAGTAGGCCGACTGATAACTGAAAAGAATGTTGTGACTAAATCACAGCAGGACAGCACATAAGCAGTGTGAAAGGTCTACTCACCCTGTCATTATCCACCACCAGTAGCAGCTCCACGTAGTGCGTCTGATGCAGCACAGCTCGTTTCCTCTAGAATAGCAGCAAACACAGGCATTACACACAGAGAGGGGAACATCAGCGCTATAGCAACAGTATTATATACAGAGGAACCTCAGGCCTTTAAGAGAGTGTCGGGGGACCTTCAGGGGAGGGTGGAATATGGTCACTCACTCTGAGCAGGTGGCTGACGGGGACCGCCCGTGGGTCGTGGTCATGGTCGTGGTCATGGTCATGGTCGTGGTCTTGGGTGTGGTCCGTCTCCGAGTGGGCCGTCCCGCACTTCAGCGGTTCCGTCCGCACGTCCTCCAGCCGGTACACCAGGTGCTGGAAGCCAGTGGAGGACTCCAGGGGCTCGATCCCAAAACTCCCATTGTCCATGTGGAGGACACCCCTGGAGGTAGCAAGCAGGCTAGTTAAGCACAATCCCACAATGCAGTTCTAATAAGCGCGTGTTTAATGCCTCAAACAGCTTTGACAACCGATGAGGAATCTAAGCAAGCCCACGCTAAACAGCCTGATGGAAGCTAGCTATCGTAATCACATTGCTTCTTGTTGGCTGACCTGTGGCATTGCCACTGGCCCAAGACGTGCTTGGATAAATGTATCCAACTCAAGGCAGGCAAACGGCCAGGCAACACAGCTCATTAACTGCCACACATCACCCAACTGCATTACGAAAATACCCCAGATCAAGCCTCTTGGCCGCAGCACAGTTTGCTCTCAGAGAAAACTTGCTGACCTGAGTTGAGGGGGGAAAGACATTTCACACAAATAATATAAAGAACACAATGGGGACTCCCCGTAGAGCAGCAAAACGCATTACATTGAGAGAGCCATTATCTACTTTCTCTTCTCGTTCGGGAGGACAAAGGAGCGCTCAGTCTATTACATCACCCAGGGGTCGCCGCTACCGCGAAACCCCGCGACCGCGAGGAGTGGTCCGCTGAAGAGGGCTCGCCTCGTTTCCATCTCTAACGAGGTCCATTCACAACGTTTAAACAGGCCTGCCAAGCGGCGCGGTGTGTAGGGCAGAGCAACAGTAAACAGACACAACCCCGCTCTCATTCCCCTTTCATGGAGAACAATGGCGTCCCTCCCTCCCTCCTCTGGCCTGGCCTGGCCCCGCCCGCTCTTGGCCAAGGCGGGGGGGCCGCGGACGGGGAGCGCGTGTGGTGCCTGGGAGATTTACCGGCCGCCCGCTGGCTTTCCTTCCAGGGCAGAGAGTGGAGGGCTTGCGGCCCTGTCAGACACTGGCAGGTGCCCTGTGGTTGGCTGGCTGAGGCCTCTATGGCAGAAGTAACAGACTACTTCCCAGCACTGCTTCTCTTCCTAAGGCTTATTATTTTACATACTTTTTAAAATGATTTTTAATTAGCACTACTATTTATAGTGCTACTACTACTAACAATAATAATCATGTTATTGCTCTGATAACAACAACAACAACAACAACAATAATAATAATAATGAGCATTATTTCCTACAGATGAGCCTGTGATAGTTCTGCACAGGGTTAGGGTACAGTAGGGGGTGTGACGGTGTAAGCGTGCCTGCGTTAGCTGAGCTAATCATGGCGGCTCAGGCCACGGCACACTTCAGGCCACCGCTCCCCCTTCACAGCCCAGCGGTCTCCCTCAGGTCCACAGAACAATCCCACCGTGCGCCTGAACTCACACTGTGAGGAAAGACCGGCTTTTCAGGAAGTTTCCCCCACATCCAGCGCCCCACTAAACGCTGTCCTGGAAACAAGGGGGGGAAAGCACAGCTGGCTGTAATTAGATCTAACGACCCCGCGCTGTTACATAAGGTAGACGGGCTGAGGCGATTCGGAGTCGGCGAGTGCAGAGAGAGCTCATCGTCGGCTCTCTCCTTCCGTCGAGCGGCCAGGAGAGGGAAAAACGAAGAGATGAGCAGGAAAATGGACGAGAGCTTCACATTGCTGGCAGCCGAGGTGGAAAAAGCCAGACTTCCCCTTAACCCTGCATGTGACAGTGCTGACTGGACGGGGGATGATTCGATGGGAGGGGGCCCCTGCAGACTCCGGCAGGGCCACGTGTAATGGAGGGAGGTTGTTCTCCCGCTGGACAGTTAGTAATCTTGACCCCCGCCCCCCCACCCCTTAATCCGATCCCCACCCCTTAATCCGACCCCCCCCCCCCCAGGCCACGTCACAGCAGAACGGGCCGCGTCGATCCCCTTACCTCAGGCCTGCGCAGACGCTGAGGGCCACAGACGAGCCCTCCATGTCCTCCACGTAACCCTGGTAATGGCAGTGATCCTGCCGGAGGGAGCAGAGGGCAAAGGTCACTTTCACACGCCGTACACGGGACAGTGATTGTACCAAGCCAAACAGGACCACGCCGTGACCAGGACCAGATGATGAATTCACTCATCTACACTGGCTTGCAGGGTACAGATAGCCAACCACACAACAGGATGCCTTTTTGCTGGTAAAAGATCACTGGCCTGTGGCTTTCACTTCAAGCGTATTTGGAACACTGATCAGGCCCTGTTGCAATGGCAGCATGAGTGTTTGGCACGAGGAGTTAGCAGACAGGGACAGTGGGTGGTCTGAACTGTTTGGAGTCACAATGGGACCCATAGATGGTGGAGGGGAGAGGCAGAGCAGATATAATTTTCCATGTAAAACATTCCTTAAAGGAGGAGGCAGCGTGCTTATATCTCCAAAGGGGGCTGACCAGAGGTGGAGCTAGAGCATGCAAGCTCTCCGCCCCTGTCCCTGTACTACGCTGCCTTGGCCCCTCCCGTCAAAAAACCTGGCAACCTCTAGCGTGCTAGCGACTGCATGACCTAATCGTCTTACCAGTGATGTGTTGCACATGTGAAGTTTTAGAAAACACTGCAGCCCAGAACACAACTATTGAAAAGAACAGCCTGCACACTATTCAGAGGATTGTTGGTGTTTACCTTCTGCAGTAAACCTCACTGCAGATCTCCTGGAGCACAGGGTTAAAAAGCTCTCAGCAAATACATTCCAGGTTAAACATTGGCTATGAATACTGTAATCGGGAAGGAGACAAACAATCTCTGAAATCCCCCCTCTCCAGACCAGACAGGATGGAGCTAAGTGTGTGTGTGGGCGCGCGCATGGAGCTGGGCGTGTGCACGGCTGGCACAGAACCAACTCTCCAGCCTGACGCAGGCCGTTACCAGGAACTGGCATCACTGCTGAGGGGCTGGGGCGGGGGAGGGCAAGCCTTTCTACTCCCACGCCGTACAAAAGAGCAAACGACAGGAGTACAAACCGACCGCTCCACAGGAGTTTCAAGCGGCTGCTCCTCCCAACCTAATCCCATAACCGGTTAATTAAGAGAAACATTTGCTTGACCGTTTTTAATTAACCTCTGCGTGTCCCGCGGTTATAAAGGGAAGCTGACATAAGGGGGCAGTGGAGGCTGAGAGAGAGGGGACACCCTGCCCTCCTCCGAGCGGGGCCTAGCGCACACAGCGCTCACTCTCAGGGGCACCTCGCAGAGACACGGGGCTCCGCTCCAGAGAGGGCTCCACAGAGACAGAGCGCCAAAAGGCTGTCTGATAAGCTCTCCTTTTCACAAGGGGATATCTATGGTGCTCCAATTCCACACCTCCAGGGAAGGACTGATGCTGTGCCCCTTCAATTTCACAGCAGATCCCCAATAAAGATTATTTCGGCGGGAACCAGGGATGAATTTTTTTCTTTTTCCCACGTATGCTTCTTACGTCAATAGCAGAGAAACCGTAGCGCAATCAAAGCCAGTCTACAGCTGACCCAAAGGAAATCAAACTCCCATATCCGGGAACGTTTTAGTCACGGAGAGAGAGAGGGGGATCCAACCGTATCCCAGAGGAGTTTTGGCTTGGCGCAGGACTTGCAGACAGTTCCTGTATCGCTCCCGCGGGACCACATATAAGACTTCCTGTTGCGCCGGGCATCGCACTCCCAGTCTATATTCTGAGGAGGAACTTCCTGCTGTCGCCTCCCTGGTGTGTGTTCGTCCACTGCGATTCAGCTGCTTGCCTCTTTAAATCACATCCTCAGCAAACAAACTCGTCTGGAGCCAGCAAAATATAAATAAATAAATACATTTTTTAAAACAGAATAACTTCAGTATTTTGCATTACAGTCATAGCGACTGGTATCAAAACAAAAAGCACCTTTATCACAGTAATTTAGCAAAAACTGAAAAATGAGTTCTGTGATCTACATTTCACTAGATGGAAGTAGCGATTAGCACCACATGACACCTAGCCAAATTGAATATATTACTTTCAGTCAAATTTAGCAAAAATGTGAAGAAGTCTTATTTGCCTTAAGTCTTGAGCGTATTTTATCCATCAATTCACAACCTTAAATCTAGCCAACAGATATTCCTTAAAATTGAGGGGGGGAATTATGGAAAAAAAGGTGAAAATTTCCCATTGGTGTGTAAGGTACAGTATGCAAGGTGTTAACAAGTCATGTTCATTCATATGAAAAGGACCTCTTGGTAAGTGGCAGGAGAAAAGGACCTGACCTCCCCCACCCCGAGAGATCGAGGCATTGTGTGCTGACTTGAGATGGCGTGTGTGGGGCCCACAATGGCAGATATTCTTCAGGCGGCAGTCGGGAATGACATGAGCCATTGTGGGTCACGGCAGCCCCCCCCTCCCCCCCCCCCCCCCCCCCCCCCCCGACAGGTTTGTCTCCCAGATGTGTGGAGCGTTTGTCATTTCTTACTGGCACTCAGAAGCACCCAGCGCATGGTGGGTGGTGAAGACCGAGCAAAAATAGGGAACGTGAGCATACCAACCGAGGGGGGGGGGGGGGGGGGGGGGGGTTTGGCCAGAGAGGCCGTCTGGAACACTCATCTCGTCGACAGCCTGAAAAGTCGAGGTGGCGACAAAAGACAGCCGAGGAGTCTGCTTCCAAAGAAAACGTCTGCCTTTAACTTCATGCGATGATGCCATTTAAAAACAAACAAACAAAAAAAAACCTGGGTGAGATTTGCGGCAGTTTGTAGGGCTGCTCACTCAAGTCATGCACGAGTTCTCATCCCCGCCACGGCAATTTCTCAGCCGTGGTCTCTTCTCTATCTCTGCTACCCTCTGCTTTCTACATCAATGAAGAAAAAGGAAAGCAGAGTTTCCTATACTTCACTGAGCTAAGGAATGTGGTGAACTACTGAGTAATTTAACCCTTCACCACGCTCACTGCTCAAACGCACCACGAGTACGTTGTGGTAAAAACGGAGAAGGATGGGTCACTGTGCAGAGTCTTTGGCTGTTTATGGTTTCTCATTCCTTTGTCCCTGGAACAAACTGAACTCTCACACTTGTAAGATCTGGCCGTGGGTTGTCAGAATGTGGAAAGGATGACTAATGAAGTGTCTTTCCGGGGCAGCCTCGGGAGGTGACAGAGAGGACAAGAAGCTGCAAACAAGCCCTCCCCTTTTTAAGAAGCCTTTGAAACGTACTATACATACCATAACTATTTCGGGTTTTCCAGTTATGAAAGTTAGAAAATGGGCAAGTTATAAAATGCATATTTGCTGAATTTGCCAGAGGAAAACCCCGCAAGTCTTCCACAGCAGAGAGAAGGATGAAATTCCAGTGGAGAGAAAATGAGCACTAGGGCCCGTTGTGTAATGGTGCCCTCTGCAGCAGGCACCACTGTGAGGCCCTGGCACCAGGCAGATCAGGCCCACCAGGAGTCTAAGACCGGGAGCCGCTTCCTTTTCTTCCCTTCCAGACCAACCCTATTATTCAGTTCTGAGACAGGACATGAAGGCAATGTCGTGGTGATGATGTCACGTAAACAGGAAATCCTGTTTAACCCTGTTTAAAGTGATATGAGCTTGTGATTCTAGGCATAAGAATTTAATGCTACTCATATTTCCTTCCTTTCTTCCTTGAGAAAGTGTGCGATAAATAAACAATATTGCTCTGGCTTCTGAACCGAGTGCTCAAGTACTTCAGCTTTATTAAATCTCTACGGTAGATCAACTTTGACACATCATGCACCAATGACCCTGAAGAATAAGTAATGACAGGGGACTTCAAATGAATTATCAAATATAATTTAAGTTTATGTTATTTTTCAGTCAGCACAAATATAGGCTTTATATCACAAACATACTCTTAGTAAGCAGCACAAACAGCACCACGTTAAGCTGTGAAAAAAACAGCCATAACTGCTTTCGGTGCCGTAACTCCCTGTTTTCCAGCACTTTCCGCCCACAGTGAGCAGAACTACTGAAGGAGCCGGAATGGCCACAGCGTGGCACGCGATAATCCATCCAGCACATATCCCAGGCTCTGATGCAATGGAATATGGAAACTGAATACAAGCTCAAAACCGGGTTCAAGGACAATGGAGACAGTTGGAAAAAATCCTAACTAATGAGGGATTTTATGCGTTTCACAAAGGGAAGACATCTAAAAATGAAAGTGTATGGGAAAACCAGGAATCCAGTCTGGAAAACTACGCAGCCCTGGAGCACAAGCCATGGGCTTGTGTGCGTGTGTCTATGGTCACACAGGAAGTGGTCAGCAAAGCTGGGGTCACCCTGATTTCACAATTCTAGTGAAACCTGCTCACCAATTACAGCAGATTGGACACTTTTACAGGGATGACATCAGCATGAAGAGTAACACCTCAGCCACCCACCAAAAAACTGACTTCACTGACAGCAATGTGGAAACTGTGAGCTGTTAAAATGTCCAGAGCACAGCACTGATCCTAGCTTCACTTGTCGCCATTCTGCAGGCACGTAGCTTTTATGCAAGTACAAACTGCTGAAAGTAACTGTTCCAAAATCCCACTGCCACCTTGTAACACGGACAAGGGGCACTGCGAGTCTGTGGGAGTAAACTAAACGGAATGACGAATTACACAAGCTGGCATCACTTAATTTCATCTGAACAAACTGTTTATTGATGCTCCCTCCCCCTTTTTCTCCCAACTTGGGAGTGCCAAAACGTGCTTTTCAACAGCGCCGTAGCCTCCGCCGTCGATTCGGGAGAGCGTAGGCGGGAGCGTGCCGCCCTCCTCAGCGCACGATGCCAGTCGCTGCTTCTTTTCACGCCGCACGCCACGCGTTGGGTTTTAGTGCGTACGAGCCGAAGAAACAGGCCTCGCGTGCAGCTCAACAGACGGACTTGTGGGCGCCCGCTCGAATAGCGGGGTTCCCCTGGGGCGTGAAGAGACGCCCTCTCCCAAGCCCACTGAAAGCCCACTGCGGCAGGGCTTGGACTGGGAGAGGGACTGGAGCGACATGGAGCCGAGCCTACTTGCTAAGCGGCAACATGAACCCAGATTCAGCCTGACCTGATCAGTTGGAGGTTTACATAATCATGCTTCTCTTCACAGCAAGAGTCTGATAATGCTAGCATCAACTGCTTGTCACCCTGTGGGGCTGCAGGCAACAACACCCACATTGCACATCAAACGGTGAGGCCCTGTGACCCTACAGAAAAGTAGATAGGAAGGAAAATGTGGTCTTGCTCATATATTTCCATCACCAAGACTGATCTGGTTGTTCAATCTGTATAGGCTCTGACGTCCATTTCCTGTTGTTGAGGTTGACTCTTGCGGTAGATAGTGTCTCTAGGCCCCATTGGCTCCTGCGTAACCAAATTCTGGGTCACATTAGCGCTATTCTCTCACAAATTTGACAGGGCGGGGAGCCAGTGATTCTCAGATAAAGTAGAGAGCATCGAAAGCTCTCTAAAGCTTACATGCTGCGATTAATTGACGATACCATGGTTCCTGTTTTGCATTAAGATTGTCAGGGCAGCCTGGCAACATGCTAATTCCCGAAGAACTGCTGGGAATCTCTGAGCCAGTGACAGGTATTAATGACATGTAAATCTGGGGTTGTGAGGATGAGGTTAAAATTCCAATTCTAACACTGGGAAATAAAAATAAACAACACTGCAGTTGTTACACATTTGCTTCACAAAGTCATTCCTTTGGGATCACAAGGAAAAAGAGATGGACCGATGAAATAGTTAACATAATGAAAAATCTGTTATTATAGAATCTCAAGCACTAGGCAAGAGATAGTCAATGATAATCAAACATGTCTTTGTTTACAACTCAGAAGTTAAATGATAACCTTGAACTAATTCTAAAAAATAAATAAAAAATCCATCCATCTGTTCCTAAGTGTTAATTGTCTTCTTGTGCCAAGTCAGTGAGAGGACCTGCTGGGGCTGTGTGGGCACACACACAGTAACACGTCCATCCAGACTGATACCAAAGCGGCCATTTTTATTCATTTGGTGTACTAGCAGTAAGTAAACTCACAGTATAATGCCGGAACTTTTCCAAAAGCCTGGTCTCCCACACTAGCTCTACAACTTCACTATTATCAAAAAAATATATTAAAAATTTAACTAAAATTCATTTCCAGGAAATTGAAAGGCACGCCTGTGTTCCGGGAATAAGTATTAGTCATGATGATTAGTGTGAGTAGCAGTGAGGGGTGTACTGCCCGGAATATTTTGGCCCTATTTCCATATCTACAGCGTAGCTGCATTACATTCATATTATGACGGGGAAGATTGGCCTGTGGCCACTCAAGTATGGTAAATTGGTAAATGGGTACATTTTACCCCAGTACACTCATCCACACTGGCTGTTTGCACATTTGCTGTTTCCTCTGAGACAAAGCAGTTGTTCCACAATCCCTAAATCTTTACTGGCCACAGCGCAAGCTAGAGTGCGAGAAAGAACAAGACAGAGAGAGAGAGAGAGAGAGAGAGAGAGCGAAGGAGAGAGCGAGGGACAGCGCGAGAGAGAGTGACTGAGAGAGAGAGAACATAGTCTACCAAGGGGACGCAGCTGGAAATTTTCTGGTCGACTTGGGACTGGTGAACACAAAACTGAAAAAAGTGGGAGCACACATGCAACTCATTGGTGGACATTACATCATCTACACTACTTTGGCAAAACTCAAAATGCTGAACTGCAAACAAAAGGTTTCAGATGAAACCTATTTCTCATTTCATAAGCTCATTTCTGGTGGATTTACAGTACAGGGTCATACCTATTATTTTAACAGGACATAACATTTAATGTTTTAATATAATTTTCAATAACTTTACCTTCATAACCAAATGCAATCTTAGCATGTCAGAAGGATGAAAATCTTACACAGCGTAGCCTATATTTGCAATAGATCTAGAGATATCTGGATATTAAAAAGTGCCTGCAATAACATTCAAAGTACATTCAGTGCAGTTTCTGGAATAACCTCTTCCTCAGAGATTTCTCCTCCAACTCTCAGGTCTATCCCGCTGAGGTACCTAGCAAACAGACAGCCCAGTTTCAGTTCTGGCACGATTTACTGTTCGGCAGTGAGTCATGCGCCCCGGAGGACTGTGGGAATCGGTGTCCAATCCGCCTTGACAGGAAGCGGACAGGACTCTGCATCAGTGCGATGACGCTGCCATGCCCGGGACCGCTGCTGAAGCACGTCCATACTGCCCGCGAGCAGTAAAACGTACAGCAGTGAAGTGTACCGGTCAAACACCACCTCCATTCTGCTGCAGCTACAGTCATTCTCCAGAACGACAGTGACAGACGACATATTCAGCATTCCTTCGCAAAGCTGTATTCTGCCCCTGCAGTTATAAAGTCATTCGATTTGATCCGAAGGCAAGAAGAAACAGGAACGAACCCCCCTGCCGCTTCCTCTGCCCGACAGAAGCGGATTGGATTACTGCAGGAGCGCTCTGTTCAGACACGCACGTTTCCCGCTCGCGCTCTCCCTCGCTCTGTGTCGACTGACAGATTTACTTTTCTTGTTAATAATACCAACATACCGACTCCCAATGCACACCAGAGAGAAATACCAGAGAGAGACAGAGATAGAGAGAGAGATAAAGCGAGAGAGGATTTTGAGGTGGATGTTAGTTCTCTGGTCGCTAAAAACAAAGGATAATAGGGGGAAGATCAGCGTGTGATATTAACTTTGTGCCAAAGAATGTGCTCTCACCACTGCCGTCCAATGGCAGGATCGTGTTTAGCTCCACAAACATGCCCGGCTCAAACATTCGGGTGGCCTGACCGTACAGGGCAACAAACAGCCTTTTCGTGGCTGTTCAGAGCACCTTGCTGTGGATGATTTAACCTCGCTTCGCACAGAACGTGGAATGAGGGGCAGAGTGTAAAACGTGCCAATTTCGAGGGCTACAAACATGACTCACGTACACGGCATGCTCTGGCAGCTGCTTAATTTAGAAAGGAAAAGTCACACTCTGTGATTTTGCTACCTAGTGGTGCCACACTCTACGCCTGTGTGGGGAGGCTTCTGTTTTCAGCTAAACAATCTCCTCACGTCAACAACAACAACACTGGTGTCACCGCTCAAATAGAGAACATCTATTCAAGGAATGTTGGATCAGGAAAATAAATCGCACTGGATTTAGTACCCATATCGTATGACCAGTTAAGTGCTGTTATTTTGATAGACTGTGCCCGTGTAAAAGAGGTCCTGCACGTTCTCTGGGTACTTTCTGCCCCCCAGCCAGGGATCAATTAAGCCCAGCCCCAACCATTTTCACCAAAGGTGAATACTGATCTGAGATCAGCCCCTAGGCAGGCTGGATATTGACCTGAGATCAGTACCAGGGCAGGGTGGATATTGATCTGAGATCATTCCTTGGGCAAAGTGGATACTGATCTGAGATCAGTCTCTGGGCAGGGTGGATACTGATCCGAGATCAGTCCCTGGACCGTAATGTAGCCACACAGCTGAATTCACGCTGGCCACGCTGAATTCCTGCTGTTTGTTTCTTACCTGCACGCGGGGCCTCTCTGTGATCAGAGAGCCGTCCTTCCCGTACGAGTACACAGTGAAGTCATCCGGGAGAAGCAGCCTGCAGGACCAGACAGGGCAGTTAGGTTCAGTTCGAGGAGACAAACACAGACTGGACCGGGGAATTTTCACAGCCCCCTACAGAAGTATCCCCGCCACCCCCCCCCCCAGAAATCTCCAGGGGGGGACACTTATGTTTCAGATAACCCCAGGGCTCGCGTATGTCTGCTGCTCCTCCCCTCCCCACCTCCCCTTCGCTGGACGCCGCAGATGAGCATCTGGTGTTTGTCTCGCGTGCGTCATCCGGAGCCGCGAGTGCAGCGGGCGATCTGGCCGCGTGATTAATCTGCGGCACTTTGATCTGCCCGCCCAGCTGCGAGAAGCGAGCGCTCTCCGCAGATACGCGGAAAACAGCGGGCGACTGACTCACCTGCAGAACGCCACGGCTCTGTTTCACACAGGGCCCACAGGAGGCCCACAGCCACGGGGACGCAACTGAGGACGGGCTCCTTTACCATTAACCACTAACCGCCCACTTCACCCCAACCCTCTCCCAAACACTGACAGACATGCTGTACAAACACTAACCGCCCACTTCACCCCAACCCCCTCCCAAACACTGACAGACATGCTGCACAACCACTAACCGCCCACTTCAGCCCAACCCCCTCCCAAACACTGACAGACATGCTGCACAAACACTAACTGTTCACTTCAACCCAACCCCCTCCCAAACACTGACAAACATAATGCACATTAGATTTTCGTGGAAGAAAAGCCAAGCGAGGACAGAAAAGAAACTCTGGTGTGCTCCATTTAATTGCATTAAAAAAACATGCCTCTCTGGGCTAATGGACTCCAGACTCGGGGGCCCAGGCAGCAGCCCATCCATCTGCCCACTGGCCCCGCCCCGAGGCCTCATCTGGGAGGACTGCGCTGCTGACATCACTAACTGACATCTCCTTCAGCTGGGAGGACTCCACTGCTGACATCACTAACTGCCATCTCTTTCTGCTGGGAGGACCAGCGCTGCTGACATCACTAACTGCCATCTCCTTCTGCTGGGAGGACTGCGCTGTGACATCACTAACTGCCATCTCCTTCTGCTGGGAGGACTGCGCTGTGACATCACTAACTGCCATCTCTTTCTGCTGGGAGGACCAGCGCTGCTGACATCACTAACTGCTATATCCTCCTGCTGGGAGGACTGCGCTGTGACATCACTAACTGCCATCTCCTTCTGCTGGGAGGACTGCGCTGTGACATCACTAACTGCCATCTCTTTCTGCTGGGAGGACTGCGCTGTGACATCACTAACTGCCATCTCCTTCTGCTGGGAGGACTGCGCTGTGACATCACTAACTGCTATCTCCTTCTGCTGGGAGAACCAGCATTGCTAACATCACTAACTGCCAACTCC
Source organism: Anguilla anguilla (assembly GCF_013347855.1). Lineage (NCBI taxonomy): Eukaryota > Metazoa > Chordata > Actinopteri > Anguilliformes > Anguillidae > Anguilla > Anguilla anguilla. The sequence goes on along the minus strand of NC_049210.1, from coordinate 11,407,237 downwards.
TTCTCAACTCCATCTTCTAAATTACCTGCAGGCACTTCTCAGGCAGCTATTTTTCAGTCACACGAGTGAGTGATGTAATGCGCTCCCACAGAGCACAAGCTATCACTTGTAATAAAACTGCTTTTCCCCTTGGCAGTGGATTTTTACACAATGCGATTGTAGTGGTTCCTGCAGGCGCATGCTGTCAGCTTTGCCATCAATCGTGAGCCTCCTCTTTATGTACTGCGTGACAAGCGCTTCATAAAAATAAATTCAGGTATAAAGTTGAGTAATATTGCTGCTGTCTGAGAGAAGGGGGGGAACAGATTAGCAGAAAGTACTCACTCGTTTTTCTGCAGGACGATCACGTGGTCCCTCCCCTGGGCATGGATGACATAGGAGACCTTCAAACAGAAACGGACAAGCATTCATTACGCTGCTGGTCTTCGTAAGCGACGTTTAGACAATGGCTGCTGCAGGCCTAGCCCAAGGTGTCCGTTTAGAGAACGTTTAGCTGCCTGCGGCCTGAGCCTACGCTAGTGGTGCGTCCATCACCGCGGGAACACTCGCGCGCGTGTCAGTGGGCGTGGCCTGCCTGCCTGCCTGCCTGCCTGCCTGCGACACCATCGCTGTAAATACACTCACCCCACGGCCCCCGAGCCCCCAGCAGGCTATTGAACACAAACCCAGGCCCCTCCACGCCTCTGGAGACCGAGTTCAAAGGGCGCCGATGGACCGTTCCGTGCAGCTGCCCGGCGTCTGCAGAGCAGCTGTCACCCCCACCCCCCACACTAACGAACCGCCGACTAAACACGGGCCGGGGCCCACGCCGAGCGGGCCTCTGACCCTCGCTGAGCCGCGCGGCGGGAAGGAGGACGGGGCTGACATAACTGCGGCACTGGGGGGGGTGGGGTGCGCTGCAGCTGTGCGGGGCGGAGCAGCTGGATGAGGGGCCTCCCTGAGGGGGAGCCAGCAGGAGAACCGGCGCTGAGGAGGTGACGCGTTCGTACGGCCCTGCGGTCTGGAGCAGTGCCAGCGGCAGCTACGTGAGTTAGCCCTGCAAGCCAAAGCGTGACTGGCCTCAGCCCCACTCAAGAGAGTTTTGGTCAGCATGGTGCTTCCAGGGACTCCTCTGGTCAACCTGGTCCTGCAGCCTGCCTGTCTCAGCTGTGCACTGATGCAGTGTCTGCACAGCTCAGCCAACTGCAGAATGAAAAGAAGCAGCCCACAAGAGCATCTGACGGTTGTACCTGCAATGCAAAAACCTAAAACAAGTCAATCTAAACAAGTATTTTAGTCTTATCTTAGTCATATTTTGCTAAATAAGACTGCCAATGAGGTGAGACTTATTTCAAGATTTGCCAATGGGGCAAGTCAATTTCACTTGATAAGCAAAAAGACACTTAAAACAAGCTAATATTTACTACATGAGAGAAATAAAAGTAAGATTTTAAGTCTCATTACAAGACTAAAACACTTGTTAAGGCAGCCTTTTTTGCAGTGTGCTTGCATTCTACTCGGATGACAGATGTTTCTGAATAGGGTGGGCTTACAAATACACTGGCTATTAGGAACTGAGAGAAGAGCAGAACTGGATGAGAGCAGGACAAGAGATGTCCGAGACCAGGAAGCACCTCCTGCCAAATCTGCCCTGTGCCAGCAGCACTGCCCCAGTAGAGGAGGGGAGGGGCGGCATTAAGGTCATGCCAGGACACAAGCGGCACTGGCGATGCCAACCGTTTCCGCTGCCCTGCGTTCTTCCTCACCCCCATCATCTTCCTCATGCCATCCACTCAGTGACTCACCTCATACACCTCATGCACTCACAGACAGTCCACAGAGACCACAGATTCATCTACTGAACCCACACAAAATCCATTGTGCTTACAGTACCCATCTACTGTACTTAATGCAGCAGGAGTCTAAAATATAACAAAATATCTCTGGCTTTATCTACACTATAAGGGAGCCCTCAAAAGGACTGTGGAAGTAAGCATGACAAAAAAAATCCAGGGGCTAGTTGGTCAGTCAGTTGCTCGTATGTGTAGGGATGTGACACAAAGTATGTGATTTCATACAAAAGGAACACTATCCCCTACAACACTTATAATGGAGATAAGTAGGCCTATTTATCCAGTTTAGGTCAAGAATGACAAGTCCTGAAGAGGACTGAAGATGGACAATCTCAACCACAGAGACTGCAGTATAAACACTGGAGAAGGGTCAACACAGCCAAAGATCATGCTGATTAAAACATGAAATAAAACAGCTCTGTGCTGGAAAAATAGAGATTGCGAAATTATAAAGGCTCAATTCTAGTATAAAGCTAGCCATTAATATTTTGTCAAAAGGCAGGTTTCAGAGAACAGCTGACTTGTGAAGCCAGGGGATCAGGGTCAGACACCAACAAACACAGGACACAAAAGATTATCCTTGGGATTTTGGGTTGCAATAATGTTTGTTAGGTCTTATTGGATGTTTAAGCTATTTATTTCCACTCATGAAATATGAAGAATAACTTCACTGTGTTCATTTTGTCTAGAAAACTCCCCAACATAGGCCTACTGCTCTTCAGATCCCCAACCGCAACGAAAACAAACACGAGTGGGACGCAAACAAAATAATTAACAGTATAAATGTACAACTGTAAGCTGTTTTCATGAAAGCTAAACGAAAACACACTCATAAACACACACTGAAAGCTGATCTGTACACAACACATTTCCTCCAAATTGTGTTGCAGCACTGAGCGAAGTCCGATCAATACAAGCCGACTGTGAGGTGGAGCAAACCGAACCGCTCTCGTTAGCGTTAGCTTCTGCGGGTATGCGTGGAGCCAAACACACGGCAGCCCTTATTAGCTTCCCCCGCGTGAACTGGGCACCTGTTTCTGACAGATGGTCCCCGTGGCGATTCTGGAACTGAACTGCAAAAGGAGGTGTTTTTGAGTCGGCGGCGAGGACGAATGATCCAGAGGCCAGTGCGGTCCGTGCCAAAAAAAGCTACGTATCACTTTCTCCCGCTTTCCCGTGAATTAGAGTTACAGTGCAGTCTGTACGTATTTGGACAGTGACGCAATTTTAGTTGTTTCAGCTCTGTTCTCCAGCACATTGGATTTGAAATGTAACAATGGATAAGAGGTTAAAGTACAGACTGTACAGCTGTACAGACTGTGTAGCCTTAATTTGATGTATTCACATCCATACCGGGTGATTTTTGTAGGACATACAGCCCTTTTTATACAAAGTCTCCCCATTTTTGGGGATTATTATCCAGCTACTTTGAAAAGTAATTGGACAATTGGTTTCTTGGCCAGCTGTGTGTTGTGGCATTATTCATTCATGCACAAAAAAGCTAACAAAACCTCTAGTTGATTCTACGTGTGGAACTAGCCTGTTGCTGTTCAAGGTCAAAACATACAGTTTAGCACTGCACATACATACACAGTAGTCAAGAAGAAAGAACACACTGTGAGCTCAGCAATAGCAAACACCCTGATAGACCACGGAAGTAGTGAATGACTGAGGAATACTTTCCAATATGAGAAAAAAAACCCTTTCCAACACTCTCCATGATGTACTCACTGATTTATCAAAAACTGGAATACAGAGCCAAAACAAAAAAAATTGTGACACTGTCCAAATGCTTATGGAATGTGCTATATGTGTACTTGGGGTGAGGGTGGGGGTTGTGGTGTTGCAGCCCTGGCAGTCCCCCTGGCACACCCTGCACCTCTATCGGTTCCACTGATCCAGGCACTACAAGCTCCAGTGGCGCACATTCCCTGAGTAAACAGCAACATTCCCGCTGCCAACCAGGAGAAATCCCCCTTCTCAGTCAGCGCCAGCTAATTTCTCTCTGATCAAACAGCCATGTCATGATCTGAAGGTCAAGTACGAGCTATATAACCCCCCCCCCCCCCCCCCCACCCCCTTGCGTACATGTTTGAGCAACGAGCGTGTTGGAACCAGCCAGATAGACACACGGCGTTCTTAATCCGTGCCCAGCAGGGGAGAATGCTGGCCCATTCACCCACAACCCTGAACTGAACCCCAGAGCTGGAACTCCACTGAGCAGAGCCTGCAACGCACTTGGCTCCACCACACATAGCTGTCATAAGCGCTGAACGTGCTCTTAAAACTTTCCAAAGCAAATGGAGACGTCAGATTTCACTGGCGAGGGGTGGGTCGGGATGGGGGGGGCTTTCTTCCTACCTTGAAAAACGTGGGCCTAAACAGTATCTGTCAGTTTGAGGAAGTGCTTCCCATTGCCGAGCTGACTTTAACCGGGCAAAGCCCCAGCTGAAGGGGATGTTACTACGGATTAGATAACCCTGGTGCTGGTGATACTTCCTGCTGGATTTTTTTTTTTTTGCCATCACAGCTACGGGAAAGCACAGTGCCCAGTCCAGGGACCGCCGCCAGCAGGAAGCCCATAATCAGCAAAGACCAGAAGACCACGGAAGAAAAACAAACCACAGGGCTGCCCCAGGAGGTCAGCAGTACCCTGCTCTGGGAGTAAGCCATCTTAATGGCTGTTCCAAACCCTAGGGCATACAGGTGAAAGTCTATATGCACTTAAATTCATGTGTACTGTTAAGCTACACAATGAACATGCGATGACCATTATTGAGAGAACACTCCATATTAAACTCAACAGCCATTGCACTTGAAACTTTTCCATCATGCATAAGACAACCGATTTAAGGGAAAAATTGCAACTAAACACTTATAAATATCCTTAATGAAAATATTCGAATAATAAATACCCAGAATGAAAACAACTGGAATACATTTTATAGCATAAAAGAACGATCACGACTACCTTATATGATTGTATGACAATGTTCAACAGCAGTGTTCATTCAAATTAAATGTAATAGCTAGGTATTGAATGTCAATCGGGCAGGCATGACAGAAGGTTCGCTTTTTCAAAGCAAGCACATCTGATGGATAATTACTTTGAATACCTGTGAAGGGTAGCAAACGATGATGCTGTAGAGTGTTCAAATGTCATTGTTTCTGTCCCAAAATGAGTGAACCACAGAAAACCGCCCAACAATGCATGAGGTGTACAGCGGGTGTACAGTGTCGGGCGTAGGAATAATAGTGTGATCTAGAACACATCTCTGGAGCAGGCGTTGGAAAGGTGTGCTGTAGGTTTGCTCTGTGGCCGTACCGTGCTCGAGGTCACACCATCCAGGTCTCTCCTCTGCTTTCCTATCCGCCTGGGTACGGTCACTTCATACGCCGACAGCTGGGAGGTCTGTTGTGAGACTGAGCCTGAGGGTTCAATTAGAGAAACAGAGACAGAAGCTGAGTGCGCTAAACCACCCTAAAGCTTTCTAATGAACAGCAAACAACTCGTAATAGTAAATTCACCAACCCGGTCAATTCTAAACAATAAAAGGTCACGTCTCATCTCTACTATACTAAATTTCCCACTTATTTTACAGTACAATGATCGCTTTTCATTAAATCTGAAGCACCAGCAACTCTGCAAAGTGAAATCCATTTATTTGTGTTAAGTGCAGTGCTTCTTATTGTACTGAGCAGCGTTTTGGCTGTGCTCTACTGTGGGACCCGACAGAACCGGCTCCCCCCCCGCGTGATTCGTCAGCAGGTCGGACCACTGCCGCAGAGCCCCTATCCGGGGGTGAGAGGGCAGGGGAAAAGAGTGGGGGGAGCACGACGCGGGACACATCCCTCCGCAGGAGCCCAGAATAACCCATGCGGCAGTGGCAGCTCAGCCTGGCCCCAGCTTTCTCATAGCTGGACGGCAGCCAGAACCAGGCTCATCCTGCTCTGCCAAAAAACTGTGGTCACAGTGGACATCCAGGCCCCTGGTGTGCGAATGACCGTCCTTTCCACAAGTGTTATATTAAAAACTGCGTAAAAAAAAAAAAAAAAAATAGGATCCCTGTTTTGGCACGTAGCTGGATGTTTTTGTTCTCCTTATCGAAGTCAGCAAACTTGTGACTGAATTTTTTTCCCCCCTGGAACAGCAGTGTACTGTTTGTTTCTACTGCACCTTGCTGTACAGAAAAATGTCTGGATGGATGGACTTGATAATTAATCTAAATAAATTCAATGTAGTGGAAAACTTTCAAATGTGAAAAAAACTCTTTCCAACACTCTCCATGATGTACACACTGAGCAGTCTAATACAGGTACATTCCATTCCATTGCTGCTTGGGAACACCCAATGCTATTTACTGTGAAAAACTTCAACTGCTAGTAGAAATCATGCCATAAGCCAAACAACATCCTGGTTTTCTGTGTAGTCTCATAGATGCTTGAGGAGCCATTACTGTTTTTCAACATTCTGTTCATACCCAGTTTTACACAACAAATTTTTTTTATCTTACTTTTGAACCAGCGTTAACAGGCTGAACTCAAAATCCCAGACAAATGTGACAAATCGCTAATCTGCCAAAAATTAAAACCATGACGATACATGGACAAAACATACAGCAAAAGCCTATTTTCACAGAAACGCTTCAAAGATCACAATTCTCGAAACTTTCTTTTGGTGAAACACAAATACGATTTCTGCTCAGGTCTTGATATTTTTATGCAAATGTTTGCTTTAGCTAAGTTAAAAATAGCCCACTTGGCATTAAAAAGCCAACGCTGCCAATGCAGATAAGGAACATAATTTGCATATGAATGAGCTTTTATGGCCAACTAAAAGGGCTTCCATGCTACACCCTTGGGTCCATTTCAGTGACGTTATTTTACTAATGTCATTTCAACACCAGCTACAGGTGACAGGTGTCACATGACACAAATCAATCTGAAGGTATCTGACTAGTGTTGGAGTTTACTTTCACAGAATATCATGTAGGCTATCTGGCCCTGCATCTCCAGGCTACTGTCAGGCATTAGTTCACTTGAAGAAGCAGCTGGCCCTCCTGTTGAAATATAGGCCTATTCATCACAAACTAGCTGCCAAAATTCTGGAGCGGTCAAGGATGTAATTAATATCTACATATTATTGAATGAGACATCTTCAAATTTTGAAGCAGCAAACATAAATATGGCTTGAGTACAGGCCTAGTCATGTAGGCTTTTGTGTGGGAAAACCCTGAACTCCAGAGTCTCAGAGAAGGCTACTTAAATAAAGAATTTGGTTTGGCTGAAGACTTGTAGGGGAAATGCTTTCTGCTTTTATATTCCGTCTATATTACGAGGAAATGTATAGATGTCAGTATTAAAACAAGAAACATACATTTTATCAGAGTTGATATTAGGCTAACTGTAGGAACTTACTTCACCCACATTTGGATAAATATTTCCTTTACTATACCAGGAGGCTGGAAAAAAGACAATATAAAGGCTATGCTTACTGAATGTGAGTATGTATAAATGCACCCTATTGGTAGCCTCAGAATGAATCTTCAAAATCAATTTTAAAAAATCAATCCTTTGTTTAGGAAAAGATGACTCAAGGGTAATTCTTTGTCTTGGTTGCTTTGGTCTCACAAACACAGTGGTGCCTATCACTACAACAGGATTCATTACAGAAGTATAGGTATACTTCTGTAACATACGCAGCGATATAGCTTTAAGATACAGTGCTACAGTGCTATATATATGTAACACAAAGCAATGCATTGATATGGGTACTTGGAAATTCTGAAGGGATATAGGATTGTGTCAGGCAGCCTTTTTGTCAATATGTTGCCAACAAAAGAATGATCTTTGTTTTGTCCTCTGGCTGCAAAAAGGCAAAACAAAGATCATTCTTCTGTTGGCAACATATTGACAAAACAGCTGCCTGATACAACCCTATAATAAGTAATTGAGCGCTTACAACAGCATGGGTATCTGTTTCTAACATAATATAACTGTACACTGGAAAGTTTAAAATTGCTTAACAACTTATGTACAAAGAAAATTGCCCCCAAATGCTGTTCAATACCATGTATCTTAAATAGTATTAGCCTTTCAAAGGCTCAAGTATACAGAAGCAGCATCAAAGCACTATGCCGGGTATTATAATTTGTATTCCAATTAAATGTTTGTTTTTTTCCCCCTTGTAACTGTTTGTTGAACTGAAGCACTGTAGGAAGACAAAGCAGACCAGCATTATGCACTGATTTACAGAGATTCTGAAGGCTCATGACAGATATTATAGGAGTTAACTTCTGCTTCCTGACTAAGACTTGAAAATCACACAACAAACCATAAATGCCAAAGAAGCTTGCCGTGGCCAGAGCAGCAATGCTAATCCTATTCATAACAGATACTTACACTGGGTTCACAGACACAAAAACTACAGATCATAAAAGCGTATATTTTTTTGCTGCAAGCATCTCATAACCCTTGCAGCAGGCTAATCAAGACCTGGCACACATTTAAACAACATGAAATACACCTATTCTGCCGCCAATCAGTTCGTACAGAGCTCTTCGAAATGACCGTATAGCAGATATGCCAAAATAGGAAACCTGAGGACTAAACTGAAGCACGTAACAGCATTCCATAGCCATCAAAATTATTAACAACCCTGCACTGAAACGTGCTGAAAAAATCCCAGTACCGTACTCCAAGTAGAGCAGTGAATCATTTTGGAAAACATTACCCATTGAACACTGTAAAGTTAGACTGCATTCCTTGGTTTTGGGATTAAAGCTGTCTGGGAAGTTCAAGCCACTTGAATTTGCCACTGTAATAAAGGCAGAACATTCTTAACAGCAATTGGGTGTGGCGTATGTGTAAGAATAAACAGAAAACATTTCACGAAGAAAACACTCCATTCACCCCATCTAAGCTTGTCGCAAGGTCTAAAGTGCAACAAGCCTCGTCTTGAACGCCCTCTTTGAATGTGATCCCTGGTATGTCATTCTATACATTAACAAGTTTGTGTGAACATCTCACTAGTATCAGTGAAAACCGGACCTTTAACTTATTTCCCAAAATTCCCCTAGTTATGACTTAGACCAATCTGCTGAATGTGTACAATGTAGGCTATTACTTTTGCTTCCTCCTGTGATTAGCTGTATCCTTTTGAATCATTTTATACCCTAGTATAATGACCACATCCTAATACACTGCATTCAACCACATCTCTATGCTGCCCATGATGTCACAACCCCTGGTAATCACGAGTTCTTGTTCCCTTTTTTAATACTGCTAGAATTTAGGCTATACAGTTCTACACACTAGTATTACATTTTTCTTCTTCCCTGACTCCACTCTAAGTTTCACCAAACCACCACCAACAAAATTTTCCACAGACGTGTTCTGCACTTTTCCCTCAGAGATATTGCTGGCAGACTTTGTTACCTAAGCACCATGCCTTTACTACCCTTAATTTCCTGCCCACAAAGTGTTAAGTGTGTGACTCATTCTGATTACAATAGGTCTTACCTGCTCAGTACCCAATGCACTATAATACCCAATAATCCCTCTTTCCTATTACAGGTCTGCAGCCATGTTAAATCTCCATACGGATCTTGTTTTCCTCAGAAAGCACATATCAGCAGAATTCCAGAGAAGATCACTGTGGATATTCTGCTCTCCCAATTCGTTGCTCAGCCAACAAATCTGTCCTGCAGAGCCTCACATTTATCATTAGATTCAACACAGACAAATGGACACTGAATCCACCTCCACTCTGAGCAAGAGCCCATTCATGCTCCCATTATTATGTCCGACCGGAACACCAGGTGCTAGACTCCATTTTGTTTGTGCACACTCTGAGGCTTACACCAATAAACCAGTCCATCAACATCACAAACTCCCTTTGCTTGGAAGATGTGGCCTCCTGGATGCCCTGGGACTCGTTAATCTGGCTTTCACCACCACAGCCAAGATTCCCATCCAGCACAGATTGGAATCAGTGGAACACAAGCGATAGACCCCTGGAGCCAAAAGATAACTAACACCCTTAACTTATGACTGGAGTTTATTCAAGCAGTCCACTTATGCTGAAAGTTTATAATGAGAACTGTTGTATTAATGTATGCCACAGGGGTCACTCGGACACTCTGCTAACTTTGTGTACGGGTAGCCTACACAACCATGGAGGCGGGAGTCATTTCCCAAATACCAAAAATTGATGGGATTACAAGGTAAAACATAAGCAAACCAGAGAAAATGAGTTCTCACTGCACACTGGCTTGCAGTTTAGTGGCCTTTAATAAATTAGTATAGAGGGAGGAGAGGGCCAGCAGCTGTGCTCATTGTGTACTATCACATTTGTGTTCTTTGTAGGGTGGTTTCTTTGTTCCTAGCTATGTCAGAGAAGGTGACAGCCAATGCTGTGTCACTCCAACTGCTATGGTAACAAATTTACCCTGTATTCGATACCAGTTTTACAAGTGGTACAATTTCTCCTGAATACAAGTAACCACAATCTCACAGAACCACTTATTTTTGTAATAAAGAGATCAAGAGTCTTTTGAGGCAGAAAATATTTGTAAAAAGAAAATAATAATAATATTAATAATTATAGGACTCTTTTCAGGGTTATCATATGTAAATGGAAATGGATACAAAGGGATATGGAAAGGACACCTGTTAAATAAGCGTTTCAGCACAAAACTATTCTATACATTGTGTAAAACCTTTGCATCCTTAACACTAATCAAATTATTTTGAGACCCATATTCAAAAGATCATTTAAATCTTAATAATGAATTATTTTGAAGAAATAGATTTTGTGCGTCTTTTGAATATATGCTTGTAAAAAATACTGAAGTGGGGGCTGGGTGTACTACAATGTATTTCTATGGTAACAGAAAAACCTACAGGTGATGACATAAGCAGACGGATTTTTTCCAGTACCGTATCAACAGATAGGTATTTGTAGGTACAGTAGGCCAATTGTAAGGGCAAGTAGGTGTTCTTTTTTACGTTATACTCTAAATGTACCGTTTACTGTCTACAATTAGGTAGCAAAAGCATACAGACAGACAATATTCTGAAAATCGTCACTGGGGAGGACAACACCTGAAAAACCTTTTAAACCTTCTTAGGTTGTTTGGTGGATAAGCAACGGACTTATACGTTACATAAGATTGTTTAGTTGTAACTAACGTTAACGGACAACAGGTAAAATATTTAAGAAGCATACTCTGTAAGAAAATAATTCGTAATAACCATAAAATGGTCACGTCAACCGAAGCCTTACATCTCGATTAATGTTTATTTGCAAGTGGTGTGCACTGTGCAGAAGCCCCTTCAACCACTGAAAAACCATGTTTCTCTGTTTCTTGACAGACGCACTGGTGCGGCGGGTTTTCTACATTTAATAATTTACACCCTAAAATCTTACTGAATTAGACAAGCCGCTTAAGTGCGTACCTCCAAGTCCTCAAACCACCTTTAGTACCTACGATTTGCAAACACGTCTGTCGGGACCCAACCCCATAATTTAAAATAATTGGCAGGTCACCACAGGTTACCTACAACAGAAATTAGTCAATGATCAGCCAAAGGTCGACTAATGCAGCAAAAAGACATAGGCCTACATACAAAACTCACGGAACATTCAATCCAACTGTTAGATGACACAGTTCCGAAAATGGATATTTAACTAGCAAGCTAACTTAGCTAACGTTACCCGAACAAGTTTGCACTTCATGTACAAGTTCCGTTTAAAACGTTTAATCTCGATACTACTGGCGGTCAATAGCTGGTCAATAGGTCAATTAGTGTCTTCTAACGAATGAAAGTTAGCCAAAGTCGCAGAGTAGCCTTGGTCAATCACTATAACGACGTAAACATAATTTGTGCCATATAACTACTGATTAGCTAAAGTTAGCAAAGGTTTGACATATAGCTACGACGCTAGCTAATACATTAGCGAGAATACCTCCAGAATATCGGTAAAACAAAACTGCCTAACGTTAACCACTTACTAGGCTAACTAGCTACAAAGAGCCTAATTTGTAGCTTGCTTGCTAAGTGGCTAGCTAGTTAAGTTGGCTAGCTATATGAGTAGCTATGAGTGCAATTGATAAAGCTCGCCCAGTTAGCCACTTAGGTAAATCCGTTAGCCTAGCTGCACTACCCGCGACGCAGTGATCACATGGTAACTGGGGAATACTCGAATACTTAGCTCTTGAGAATGATTAAACATCACCTATACCATAATACAGTTACTTCCACTATGAACAGTTTGAAAAATATCAGCTTTTAGATTCACATGTAACTATTGCTTGGTGCACATAACGATACGATAGCTATGATTTAACGTTCGCTACTTACTTCCAATACTGTCACTGAGCCCATAAAACAACCCAAGGACCCAGATCACTTTAATGCACCGCTGAGGTAACGTTACACCCATATTCTTAAATCCAAGAATGCAGGAGAAAAATAACTTCTTTATCCAGGCGTTGCCTTCCAAGCCGTAACGTTAACGAAGTGCCTCTTCCACATACTGTGAAAACCCGCAGCAGTCTATCTTCCCATAATCGTATTCTTGTTTTTTGTTACAGTATATACATATCACTACTTTGTTTATCCGTATAACGTTACCATGTGACTACAATAATTACAGATTATGCCGTTTAATTGATATGTAGCTTGATCGGTTCGTCCAGGCGCCTACGAATGGCATATCCATTGAACTCGAATAGAATAGATACAACCGAGCCTGCGTCAGTAAACATTTTGTGAGATTTTCTATTTAACCCCTTCGCGTCAGCGGCACTGTCGTTACTACTGCGGTTCACTTTTTCAGATAACCTAGACAGACACGAACTAAATATTTGCAGTGGCAGAGCAGATATTTCCACGCGTCAACAGATGTATTAGCGACATGACTAATGTTTTTTTGTTTTAGCTATTTAATTAACATTAGCCAGCTTTTTAAAATAATAATAATAATAATAATAATAATAATAATAATAATAATAATGAACGTTATTTATATAGCACAGTTCAAACACACAGTGCCATCAATGCGCTTTACAGAAAAAGTGACCGAAGTAAAAACAGACAAACACAAAGGACAAAAAACTGTAGAATATATACAATCAATGAATAAAAAAATACAGATAAGACAAATATGAAAGAAATTTTAAAAATTAAATTAAAAAGTTTTAATAAGTAAAATAGTTCCTAAGGAAAAGCATATTTATAGAGGTAGATTTAAACCAACAATATAAAGCAATTCAGGTATGTACTTCGTTCGTTTTTATAGTTGAATTGTTTTTTTCCATAGTCCCTTATCATACGGCCAATTGCGTACAGTGGCAATGATTGGACTTCCGATATGATTTAGCTACACAGCTGGGAACCTAGCAATGTAAACACTAGCGTATAGCTGCAGTCAGTCAGAAACTGTACTTTCATGTTGGTTGCGTGTAAACGTTTGAAAGCTACACGTACATTTAGGTTAAAGGTTAGCAAAATATGCGCGATACAATGTACAATATATTCGAATAGTTTTACAATAACATGTCGCTGTCTAGGCAAGTAGCAAGCTCGACTTTAACTGTTGTGTTGACTAGCTAGCTAGCTAACGTTTGCTATCATACCCCAGTGCACGTAAGCCTGTGACTTAACAATATTTAGAATTTAATATCGATTTACTTTAACGAGCTAGTCAACTCGCTGAACAAACTCAAGTTTACTACCTGAGCCGTTGCTACAGGGATCAGGTTAGCCAGTTAATTGAAAATGTACTGTACAAGTTATGCTATACGGTATTGCTAGCTAACTACTGACAGTGTTTTGTTTGGGTATTGTACATTCAGCAACCGCATGCTAGGACTGGTATTTACTCTACATTTTGATATGCACGTGAGTTTATTTAATCTGGCTACATTTAGAAAAATAAAAATTAGATTGGATTAAAGGGACATGGAAATAACTGATATCTGGTTTCAGTTTTCCAACCTAGACCTTTGCAAGATTCTTTGTTTTCAAGTCAGTTTAAGGTAATTTTCTTCTTATACTGCAGTACTAGCAAGTATGGGCTCGACAGATTTAATTTTAGAGGGCGAAGTGGAGAGGATTTTAAACGGGGATGGACTAGAGGTGAACGAACTAGATTCTGCTCCCGAACAGGTCAAACCTGTAGTCTTGAGGAAAACGGTTTGCTACATTGTGTGCGCCGTCATCATCAATGCAAAGGTAATGCAATCATGCAGTGAAGGGCAAGAAATTGTGACGAATCTGTCCAACAGCAGCAGATTATTTGAGATGTTTTTTAATGTACTGGACTTGTCAAGCTTTGCATGTAATAACTTAGTGCATTTCACACAATATAAGTATATGAAAGAACAGACCAGTGCCATGAAATAATTTTACTTCTAGGTTGTTCTGGGAAACTTAAGCATTTCAGTTTTACAAACTTGAAAGGAATTTATCAGTGTTGACTATTTGGGATGATGTTTTGTGGATTAGGAATACATTTTATGCAAAAAAATAAAAAAATAAAAATCAGTACGTATAAAAATAGAGATGTGGTTTCCGGACATGACCTATCCTTAACCTCCTTAAAGGCATGTGTACCAGTAGGGGCTCAGGAGTGTAATCTGACAACTAGCTAAAGAATAATGTAGGCCTAGCACAGAACACTGACGAAAAAAACATCTCTAAACAAACCAGTTGGTAAGCACCAGCACCCAAATATGGAAAAACATTTACATAGAGCAGCAACGGCTGGATTTTCATACGCCCTTGGGGTGGTTATCAGTTGGCAGTCAGAAATGGCAGTTGTTCCACCTGACTTGAGCTATTTGTAGCTCGTCCCATACTTGCTGATTTGGATTGAATAAGTTAAAACTTAAAGGGCAGTCCATAGTAACATAACACCACTTTTACTGTACAGAAGCAGCTTCCATTTATGTTAAGGAATGTGTATATACTTCCTTAACATAGAGTGCAATTGGATTTTGCCACTATTCTTTTGCTGGTCCATGATGTTGCGTTCCAGTTAATATGCTAGCAAGGTGGGCCGTTTTAATTTGGCTACACTCACATGCAGTTTTATTTTTATTGACCTTAAAGTACTTTATTTGTAGTTCACATGTTCATGAGTCAAATATGTATTGGATAGATTGTTTGCAAAGAATAAAAGATTATTTGATAGAGGTGCCTAATTTTAAGTAAAATTCAGAAATATTTTAAGCATGAATTCTACGTATACATTTACTTGTATTAACTGTTATTTTTTGAAAAGCCTTAAACTTTTTTTTGACTGCTTTTGGTTGAGTTTTGTAAAATCTTAAACATTTACATTTTAAGATGAGGCTTTAGTCAATTGTGTTCACATTCTACCCCCTAGTGGCTGAAAAATAAACAGTTTTCTGATTCGAAGATCACAGTTGCTACATACGTTATAGAGCAGCACATGATGGAATCGTCCTAATATTCGATTAACAGCCGAAACAACACTGTGAAAGTGGCACAACTGTAATTGTTGTGAAAGATATTTAAATGTTGTCAAAGGCATAAACTTTCAGTGATTGAAAGTATATGAGCCCTCCAACAAGCCCCAGGTGTGTGGACTGTTTGGCTTGCAGAATGAAGTGCTGATGATGCAGGAGGCCAAGCCAGAGTGCTACAGACGCTGGTACCTCCCAGCAGGCCGCATGGAGGAGACGGAGAGCATCGTGGAGGGCATGAGGAGGGAGGTGAAAGAGGAGACCGGACTGGACTGCCAGCCCATCACGCTGCTCCTGGTACAGGAGCAGGGGCTGCAGTGGATCAGATTTGTTTTCCTGGCTGAAGTCACAGGTTGGACCAAACTGATTATGTGACTCTGACTGTTAAATCAAAGAATGATTAAAAGATGCATTGCATAAAGTATAATTAACTTGGGGTTAGCAGGGTCCAGGGGACCCCCATTATAAGTCAAAAAGGGTTATTAATAATAATAATAATAATAATTATTATTATTATATATATAACCTTTATATATTTTTTAAGATAAAGGTTTTATATTTTGAAATATTTCCCTCTAAAGCATGGCTGCACAGTTCATCATTGAATGAGGCATCACTGAAATGAATTGTACTTGACTGACCTCTGTGTACCACCCATCTCCACCAGGGGGCTCCATAAAGACGGAAGCGGAGGCCGATGCGGAGTCCCTGCAGGCCCAGTGGTGGGACCGAGAGTCCCCCCTCCCGTTGAGGAACCGGGACATCCTGTGCCTTATCGAGGCGGGGCTGAAGTACAGGGAGAAGCCCTGGTTCCCGCGGGTGCTGCCCGTGGAGATGCCCTGCCCCCTGGTTTGCCAGCGGCTGCTCCTGACCTTCGCCGGCCCCGGCGGAGACCTGTGGGTGCTGCTGGGAGGCTCGGAGGAGCCGCGCCTGCCGGTCGCCGTGTGCGACGGGGCCCGCTCCGTCGCCTGGGCCGGCCTCAGGCTGGTGAGGGAGTGCATGCCGTCCTCCCACCGCCGGCTCGCCGTCACGCCCCGGGGCATCCTGGGACTGCAGCACGGCGGGAGGGTCCCGGGGAAGGCGGACGGGGTGTGCTTCAACGCGCTGCTGTCCGTGGAGCACGCGGGGGACGGGGGGCCGGAGGCCGGCCAGCCCCCGCCGCTGGAGAGCCCCGCCTTCCGGTGGCACAGAGTGGAGAGCCCGCAGTTAAGGGACAGGATCCGGGAGAGACTGGCCTCGGGGTCCCTGCTGCCAGTACACAGCCTCTATGGCTGATAGGGAAACCAAACACCAGATGACTTCAGAGTCTGAGACTGCAGGGTACTGCAGTCCAGACCACTCCCTCATCCCGCACTCCTCTCTCTGATCACTGCAGGTGACAGTGTGATGTGGGATCACTACAGGCTAGTGACTGGGGGCAGGGGGAGCAACAAAAGGCACTTATGCACATGTGCATTTAAGAATCATTAATCAGCATACCATGTGGTTAGTTCAGACAATATATAACACACAGTATTCTAGTGGCATGAAAGCAATAGTTCCAAAAAAAAAGTGCTTCATTTGAAACGCACGGTATATGCAAGAAAAATTGAAAAATACCCTTTCCTTTTGAAAAAGGTTATGAATATATGATAAGAGCTTATATATGCTGAAATATAGTTACATATCTAGTCATTACTAGCATATTTTCCAAGAACAGCCATGAATAGAAAATAAATACCCACTTCTACCGTGTATAGGTTCTATTCTGAAGATAGAATCAAGTGAATGAGACAGTTGTGTGGAATGCAATCTGTGAGTGAACATAAACGGGTGGGCAGCCTTAATTTCTAATCTTATTACCACACTTATATTTATTTATCAATGAATGTGAAAGATCATGTGCTTATCTCAAAAGTGAAACCAAACCTCTGGGTAAAATATTTTTAGTTTGATGGGATAAAAGTTGAAAGGTTGATGAAATTTAATAAAGGTATCCAAAGAGCTTAGAGAGCAGTTTCTCATGTGGAAAAAGAACATAAGGACACATCCATATAGCTATTACTGGAAAAAGAGTATACGTTACATATTACAGACAGATGAAACATAAAACACATACAAGCGTGAACATGCATAGGAGTCTAAGGCACTTCAAAAGGGTTGCTTTAAACCCACAACATGCAGAAAACCTGCTCCAAAAGTTAACTGAGACTGCAAAGCCATTACTTCCCAGGTGTCTTCCAACTTTCAGACTCCCATAAACAGCTTTACATTCAACTCTGCACAGGTGTCCATCAAATGACAAAGCAAATGGACAACAAACACTTAGATTCATCCCTCCCTGTTTTTGTTCCATATTAACAAAAACACCAATGCTGGACTTTCAAACCAGGCACTTTCAGTGTGTTGACTTGATACAATCGCACCTTAGTCTACAAGCAGACAATCTTATACCTCGCCACTAGGACATCTCCTTTCACAGGGATTAGCTTTCTCTTCACACTCTCTGATTGCCTCAAACTGCATCTCTGCAGCATACACATCAAACTAAAACCAAAAAGGGGACTATGTAGCATTACTAACCCTAATCCTAATCAGTTTTATGTTGGAATGTCTTTATGTTTATAATCCCCATTGCTTTAAGGCACAACGTTACTGGCCTGACTGTAACATTTTGACTTTAAGAGTGGAGCTGTCAACATCTGAATCTTAATTGAACCAATCAAAATGGTTTGTGCTTTGAAAGATAAAAATAATGAATTGAATTTGCGTCAGTGATAATATAGCACTGAAATTGCGGTTCATGAAGACATAAAGACTATAGAATCACAGTTATTAAAAGATACGATATGCTTAGATGCTCTCAGGTTGCATGGAAAAGCAAGGACCCCATCATAGTGTGGTAAAAGCAACCTGACCCTGTGTGAAACCAGAATTGGAATTGCATGCATTCAACTCCCTTGAGTATGATCAAGCAGCACTTGAAAGCCAATAAAACATTTTATGAGGAAACTGGACGGATTTTGTTCTGTGAAGTGGTAATCTAAGCATTATATTTCCTTTCATCCTACAGTGACTGCCTGTCGGATAGAATGTAGCCTTTGCCAAAAGTTGCATCATTCTTTCTGATATATAATTGTGCATCATGGCTATGAATAACAGAGGCAAAAATAAAATGGACAACCTTTGGAGTTTAATGCTCTTGCATTGGGGAATTTTAAAAACTGTACAAGGGAAAGTGGCTGCAGAAACCCAGCCACAGTGTAGGAAAGACAAGAGACGCACATACTTCCCTTCCTCAAAGGGAAAGAACACCCCAAGTGTGAAGATCAAAATGCAAATAACAGAAAGACAAAATGCATCCCAATGCACTTTAAAGCATTGACAAAAAATGTACAGTATTGCTTATTTTTCCCAAAAATGGCCTCTGGATTTAAGATTTTTTTTCCTGATAAATATCACTTCTGAATGATGTCATACTGGTTAGATTAAAATACATAAATAAAATATTTGCATCAGATAACTATTCATATATTACATAATTTGATAAAGCACTCAAAGTTAAAACACACAAAAACAAAACAAGCACGGTCTTGATAGTACCATTACTTAAGGTAAGGATGTGCAATGACCTTTGTAGTACCTAAAGCCTCCAAAACTGGAAGGTAATCCTGTGGATCCGCTGTCCATCACAGTGATGTCAGCCGTGATGTCACGACATTGTGCAAACTACACGAATAAGCAGCAGTCTGTTTGAGACATTGACAGGACACTGCTCCTGAACGTTCTTACAGAATCCCCAGTGCGACGGGACGCCGTGTCGTGTCAGTGTTCCTCCAGCGAGAGTGTGACGAACGCGATCGCGGCCAGCTCCTTACAGAACTCCTCCAGGACAATCACCCCCTTCAGCAGGGTCACGTGATCTGTTCTGAAAGTACAAAAAACAGACGGCTTATGCAACAGGAAATGACTGATGATACCAAGCCTGTTACTCCTGCACGTCAGGCACGACTGTCCCAGGCTTTCCTCTGATGGTGGATCTGAACCGTATCCATACTGCTTCTACAAAACAAGTGCTAATACAGGGACACGGGGACGGGGGGAAGGAGCAAATGAACGCATCTGGCTCTGTTCTGCAGTCGAGCTCTTACAGCGTCTCGGGCTCCAGGGCCATCAGCTGTTTCCTGATGTGCACGAGCCTCTCGGTGAAGTTGGGGATATGCTGGATTCTCTGCATCAGGTCACCAATCACCTGCGCGGAGACGGGATGGAAACAGTGCATCACACAGAGGGGAAAACAGTGCATCACACAGGGGAAAACAGTGCATCACTCCAGAACAAATTGTATTTGAGGGGAAAAAACCACTTATGGACTTGTAGAAATATAAAGTCCATACTATAAAAAGAATGAATGCATTTAGCGGTCTTCAGAGTGCTTCTTTTTCCTTTGTCCACCATGTAACCTCTGCGCATTATGTCTAAAATGGCTGATCTCCAATGAAGTTGTACTGTTGTATTGCAATCTAGTACAGCTCCTCCAAGCTATTCTAGTTTGCAATACAAGCAATACTATGATGTGTAAAGTAAACCAAACTGACCCATTTGCAAGAATGGGCAGCTTCCTGTTTTTTTTCCAGTGCTTCAGTGTCCAGGTGACTGGAGTTACAGATGAATGTACTGAGAGGCAGAGTATACAAACTACACCCTGTCGGAACGGCATCTGCAGTCACTCACCCTGATGAGCACGGAGAAGAGCGAGCGGCTCCCAGGGGCCAGGCTGATGTAAGGGTCCAGCAGGTACTCGTGCAGGTGGGGGTGGGGGAAGACGGCCAGCCTGGACAGCACCGAGGTCACCTGCAGGTTCAGCTCGTAAGGCTGAGAGAGAGGAGGGGGGAGTAGGGGAAGAGGCCACCATTCAGTCCACCGTGTGGTGAGTGCACTAGGCAGCCTGTCGCTAGCTTCAGTGGGGCACGGTGGCTTACCTGCTCCAGGATCCCGGCGATCCTGTCGAAGAGGACTTTTAGGAAGTGGCCTTCGTAGAAGTCCGAACCCGCAGGAAGGGGCTCAGGGGCTTTGGGAGACTCCGGCCAACCCCACTGCAGCGAAAAAGCTGTGCATTCTTTAAACTAGATGCAGTAAGAGAGACACAAGTCATGCAGTGGATAATCACTACAGGTGCCCAAGTCCTGTCTCACTGATGACCATCTAAAGCTATCTAAACCTGAAAAGGTGTTTCCCAAACTGTTGGTCAGGAGCCACTGGTCATGGGAGGGGTTGGGGTGGGTTGCAAGATAACACACCAGGACGCGTTTTACTGTAGAGGATACATTTTCCATTCACTCTAGTCAAATTAAAAAGCGTTCATTTTTCATGTACTGCACTAGCTGCAGGGTATATAATGTATTTCAATATTTCAACATTGTCAGGTTGCATTTTAAGGGGCATGACAAAGAAAACACATGCATATTAAGTGGGTTGTAGGCTCAGAATGTCTGGAAACCACTCATTTAGATCATTAATATTTGACACTGAGTTTTTGTAGACCATCAGTGATAATTTAAAACAGAAGGAGCTGTTATAGGCTTACCAGTTCATGGGCATCGTGCACGTAAGTGTCGTATCCCGCACCCTGGACATGCTGAGAGGTTCTTGCCTCTTGAGGAACCAGGCAAAGGAAACTACAAATCAAAACAGGAAATGGAAAAAACATCTCATCTCTCACCATCCTGACATCGTTCAACAAACCCACTAGGATAAAATGGTCTGAGCTCAATTCAGTATCGCACACAACTGTTGACACAAAATAAGATTCATCTGCCCGAGGCTGGAGAAGATGAGAAATCTAAGATGGCGCACCTGTTCACGATGTCGGCTACCCGCGTCTGCCCACTCTGACGCTGCTCCACCTGCCGTGGGGGCAGAGAGAGCAGCTGCTCCGAGGAATTGAACTCGTCCTGGGGGTACATGTCCGTGAAGAAGGGGTCCTCCTCCAGCTCTCTGCTCACACAGATAAGAGACTGCTCACTATGTATGGTAGGGACTGGTCACATCAGATAGCAACAAGCAACATTTCTGAGTAGGCCTGTGTACTAGCCTTGGCTACACTACGCTAGCCTTACAGAAGTATGTACTTCCAAATACTGCTTGAAAGGGTGAAAAATGATAAGATTCAGTTTTACTCAGACCTGCTTATCAATCTACATACCTTTAGTATCTTTGCACAAAATTGTAAAAGTGCAGCACAGCACGGAGCCAAAATTTATAATTCTATTAGTGTTTTTCGATCATTGGCTTCATTTAACCTCACCATGTTAAGTTTAGCTAAAGTTTATGAAGATTGTGCATGTGTTTTTTGTGCTTATACAAGCTTCATTTGTTATGTATTTTAATGTACATCAAAAAATCAGCTGACGCAGACAAAACTGCAGGCTGTCCCAGAAAGAATAAGTTCAATCAAGTTTGCTTATGACTCACTTTTGATAACACGGTATCTTAATGCCACTTTATTACCGACATAAATTCAATTTTCAGACATCCGAACTAATAAAAATGTAGATGGAAAACTCCTTTGGAAGAGTGAAAGGGGTGGATGTAATGCTCGTAAATGCTTCACAAACAGACATTTATTTTCAGTGAGGGAGGGAACAGTCGCAATGGCGTGCACACATAAGGGGGGGGGGGGGATGGGCAGACTGCCGCGGGGTTCTCACACGGACTCCTCCAGGGGCTCGGGGTCGGCTGCGTGTCTGTCCTCCGCCCCCCCCGGCAGGGCCGAGACGTAGCCGCGATGCTCCAGGTTCCTGAGGACCAGGTTGAACACAACGCCCTCGTGCGGTTTCTGCAGCAGCTCATCGAAGAGACGCAGGGTGCTCAGGCTGATCTGAGGACAGAGACAAACTGTCAACCCCGACAGGCCCCCCAATCTTTCAATGTTTTACATCAAACCATTTTAAAGTTACACAAGTTAAGAGCCAAAAATGGACTGAAGTAATAGTTCTAACCTATATAATATATTAGTTTGTGAAAATGATAGCAGAGACCATTGTCTCCACAACTACGTCTTCCACATGTCCATACAGAAAAAAGGCTAAAAGGCCAAAATGTTTTAAGTGGGTTTCTCCAAGAACCAAGTTCTTCAGAAGAAATTATTTCCTCCAGTTGGTGCTAAAGACATGCAAGGGCTACATGTTACATTTTGATGGAAATCAAAAGCCAAACTGTTAGACCATTCACTTCAATAAAGATAAACCTTATATTAAAATTAAATCTTAAAAAAAATATCACATTCCCAAATTACACTGGTGGAGCCTATATTTAGTATATTAAGTCTTAAGACAAGTTAGCCTGACTATAGATTTTTGCATAAGTGATATTTAGAAGTTTTTCAGCCACACGTTCTTTGTCATTTATTTATGTCATTTAATGGATAGTGGATGAATGGACAGTGGACAGTAGCTGAGAATGGACTCGTGCCTCGTCGGAGATGTGGTCGCAGCGCTCGATGAGCTGGTAGCGGAGCGCGTGGCTCTCCGTGTCCATGCGTAGCTCGCTCTGCGACTGCTCCCCCAGGAGGAAGAGCACCAGCTCGTCCAGCAGGGCGGGGGCGCCGATCTGACGCACGATGCAGGACAGCAGCGCCGTGGTAACCAGAATGCCCGCCTCCGATCTGCGGAACAAACACTGGGCTCAGTACCTCCGAGAGTCTGAGGGGCGGAGCTTCGGGGACACACCCACAAGGTGATAAAGGGGCGGGGCACTTACATCTGGAGCAGCTGAGGCTGCACGACTGCCATAAGCCACTGGTGGTGAATCGCTTTGGCCAATTTCACAGAAAGTACCTGCAAAGGCAGCAAAACTTCATATTTTTTACACCTGTAACAAAGACAAAATGGACTGACAATACCATGTCCCATTTGAAGTTTTACAAACAAAAAGCAAGCCCAAAACTGTTAACCACTCCTTTTCAGTAAGAAAAAACCTTTTCTATCATTGACATAAGCTGAGAATCTGTTAAGACATCAGGATCTCAGTGACATTCAGTTTAACACAGACAGAAAGACATGTTTTTCTCAACCTTAAGTGGAGCTGCAGGGCTATTTTGTTCATCTCACCTTTTGTGCTTCTTTTGCCAGGCTGTCACAGTAGTCTAACCATCCCAGAAACGCAACTACGTGCTCACTGCCAGGAAACGTCAAAGTCTTCTCTGGACATCCCTGAGAGAACCGATCCCTGCAGACCAAACAAAGAAACAGAGGAACCATGCTGTCGTCAATTTAACTCCAGAATATTCTCCAACACCCAACTACATAGCTATGGTATTGAGCAATTAGAATGTACATGAGCACATTTATATACAGTGAAACGATTATTTTTTCCCAAGTACAACTATTATTTTGCCCACTATCCTGCAGGTGAGCAACAAGAAGACAGTGGACACAGACACCAGGCTGATAAATTCTTCATCAGTGCAGTACAACGTCCAGCAGCTCATGCAAAAAGCTCATGGGAGATTTCCTACGACTGGTGGGAGGGCAGTACCCACCTCCAGTGAATCTGTGGGAAGCCGTGGAGGTTTGTGGGGTCCAGGGAGGAGGGTACCATGCTGTAGAGCTCACACAGTCTGCCAGCCAAAAGCTGGCACAGCGAGGTGCTCTCGGCCAGGCACGCGGCCGTCTCCTGCTTCGGAAGGTTAACCAGGACCGACAGACTCTCATGGGCTTTTAGAGCAACCCTGCTTTTCTGTAAAACAGGGGGAAACAAAAACACAGGAGAGTTTATGACTGTTACCACCACACTACCTGCCTTAAATTCCCTCCTTTAGTAGCCCCACTCAGGTCCATGTCTCATGACTGGAAAAATTCATCAATAGGCCCTGTGACTTGTCCTCATACAAGGAACTGCGGTTGCCGATGTACACACCTGGCTTTTAGTCAAGTGAATTAAGGCGTGGATGAGGTCGTTGTTGGAGGGACAGGTGGGGTTTGGGGGTTGCCGTGGAGAAGAGGAGGGGCCCGGTTGTTCGCTCTGCAGGGTGTCAGGGGCTGGGCAGCCTCGCAGAGGGCTGGTGGGGCCTTTCTCTGGGCTGGGGGCTTCAGCACTCTGTATACCCGCATCATCTCCTGAGGTAGAACTGCTCTTCTTAATGGGCGACTCTCTCCTAATCTAGAGAAACGGGCAACGAATAGAAGAACGCAGCAAAATAAATGGCCATTTTTTTTCTGGTGATGATTGATCATTATTATTCTATTTTTTTCTTATTGTGTGACTATGCTTTTTATTATAAATTTTTTTTTTTTCACACTGAGTCGGTAAATATATATGAGAATATAACACCAGCAGGGGTGCTTGTACTGTTGTCTGCTGGGCACAGCTCAAATCCAGTTTAATTCCAAAGAATAAAATGTAACTAAAAAGTACCTCGAGGATATAATTGAGCACGTAAGGATCTTGCTTCAGTCTGGAGCAAATAACGAAGAGAAACTGGGCCTCCTCCTTCTCTGTGAGAGACCCCGGGTGAGCACATAACCGAATAAGCTTCTGTTAAACACCACAAACAGAGAAACACAATTATGCTAAATTTATCAAATGTACCTTTTTTTATTCTTAACATCAAATTAATAATAATATCGCAAAAACAGTAATATTTGAATAATTAAACAACATAACTACACTCTTGACAACTGGAAATCTATCACCAGATTTAAAGTGAGACACAAATTAACTGCCAAAATGTGCACAGGCCAACACTGAAGGTAAGTAAAAGCAGTGATAAACGGTCACATTCAACATTTAGTTGTGAACAGTAATAGGTTCACCCTCACCTGGACTGGTCTGTGCACATTGATGATGTGAAGCATTGGCTGCTGGATTTGTGTTAGGAGCTTGGAAAAGAAGGCCAGGACCTGCTGGCTCATTCCCGGTGGGTACTGGATAAAGTGAGAGAGACAGTCAAGCACAGGAGAACAGAAATAATAGAAGAGTCCCAACCATAAAGACAAAAGACAATGACATCATGTCTAATGAAGTACATGCTGTAAACATGCAAGAGTAAACAAGGCAAGTATTTATCAGGAGATACGTCGAACACATCACTACATCAAGACACCTAAAGGGATAGTTCCTATGTGTTTTCAGTGCTTACTTTGTAAGTCACAAGGTGCTGGTTCTTTAAGTAAACAGGAAAAGAGTGTGAGGGGGCAAAGGTATCAGAATGCTTAAGTGTGACATCATATGCATCCAACAGTGTAACAAGCAATTTAAAACCACTTCTACAAATAACAGTATGAATTTAGCATTACAGTAGCAGGTATAAATTACATGAATGGGCCCATGTTGAGAAACAGCAATGATCACAAACAGGATAAAAACACATTTATATGTAGCCTGTGTACACAGAAATATTTTCTTTTACTCCAGAACATATTAACCAGTGTATGGTGCTCTACCCAAGTAAGAGTTTATTTCATGCTACATGTATGTATGTTTCCCTCTTTATCTCTGCACTTCTCACCTGTGCTTTGCCTAAGGTGCAGAGGGTCTCTAGTAGTTTGTGCTGTAGGAGATACTCCATACAAGGCCCTGTCTCCTCGGACTCCTGCTGCTCCTCCTCATAAACCAGTATATCCAGCATCTGTTTGAGACGCCAGGGAATGTCCGTCTGTTTTGCAGGCTTTGTTTCATCTAAATAATAAATCACAGAATAATTCTTATATAGGGACCACTACACAGAATAGGTCCCCAGTGCTTTTGCAAAGAGGTTCTTAATAGAAATACATGCAATAAACTGACTGAGGAAAACCATAAAGAGAGGATTTGTCATATTACTACAACTACATAGTATCTCTACCCAAACAGGGTATTCCTTTAGGTGG
This sequence comes from Anguilla anguilla, assembly GCF_013347855.1. Classification (NCBI taxonomy): domain Eukaryota; kingdom Metazoa; phylum Chordata; class Actinopteri; order Anguilliformes; family Anguillidae; genus Anguilla; species Anguilla anguilla. The sequence continues at coordinate 11,381,059 of NC_049210.1, read as the reverse complement.
ACAATATCTGGGCAATTATCTCCAAGGGTTCGAAACTGGGTGGTGGACATAACTATATACTATGTTGCGACACGCACTCACCTGTAGTTTCAATGTAATAATTAGTTATTCCTTTCCAGTGGTCCACAAAGGACTCCAGCAAATTTATTGACGGTTCCCTCTGAAAGAAATTAAGAAGGCAGCTCAGAACATTAGTGTCTGTGAGAAACACAAGTACAGTTGTTTAAAACAACAAATACTGTACAGAGACAGTGTTTAGCCTACTTGATAACACAACTATAGGAAAACAGGAAGAGCAATCATCAGAGAGAACTAAGAAGCTTTAGTTTATCGCTTATCTGAGCATCATGGTTTTATCAGATAGCATCAAGGCCTAGTTGAATAGCAACCACAGTCAGCCAGAAAGCTGCTCAAACTTGTAGGAATGTTGTCTCCTTTTTACCAGAGGCATTTTCCACGTTATCGCGGAGAAATAATACAAGCTTGATGCGAGGAATATCCTAAAGCAAGCGATGCAAATGCGTTAGGCTATTTAAAAACGTGGGTTGTTTTGGTTTTCTCACGTGTCTCTTCAGTCAGCGAACTTACATAGCTAACATTGCGACCAAGGAACGTGCTTGTTGTAGAAAAAAAGCAGTTATTGTATTTCACCCTTAATAACAAGCTAGCTAGCCTAGCATACAACATCCAAATAAACCGAATTAGGTAGCTGGATATAGTTAGGCAGATTATATTGGGAGAGAAGACGATGTGACAATTCAGTGAACAAGATATCTTAGCAGGCAAAGTTTGTTTTCTTGTATGTAGCTAACTACCCAACCCTCCCAATATCTGTGCCCTCGACCTGTTGACAAATAAGATACAAATAGACCACGTACATGACTTGCTAACTAGCTAGGTGGCTACTTGGAAACGCCAACGTTACATGCATTTATATGACAAAACTCTATGGTCAAAAAACAATACAGTCTGCCGTTGTGAGTACACGGATAGCTATAGAAAATATAATGACAGCATTAAACTTTCCAGCACGATCTGCAATTACAATGTATAGCGAAGGCCACGATGGAAACCGCGGAACTAAGTGGAAACTTAAGTTACAGTGCAACAAAGTTGCTGCTGGACGTCCATAAACAAGTTTGCTAGGTAGCTAGCCATCCAGCTTTACTTACGGTTTCCAGCGCCTGCTGAAACAGAGTCGTGAGTTTACTGAACATGTCCATACTTCTAACTTCTTGGATGTTTTATTTTTGAATGCATTTAGTCGGATGTTCTACTGTATGGTTTGTAAACTGTCAAATACTAAAAAGCAGCCATTCCATTTTGGACGCTGGTTCAATTGCAGCTACTTAGCTAGCTGCCAGCTTATGTCGTAAGGCCAGGGGAGTGTCTTCCGAGATAGCAAGGTAAGACGGGAGTCGGGACACAGATAATTGTGACTGCCAAGCTGGCTGACTAGTTAAATATTGATAATACTGTATCCTAATTCCAGCTGTTTGTGTCAATGCGTTCTAAGGTAGGCCTACATAACGCCTCTGCCAATTAGTTTGCATGGATAAAGAGTTATAACAGTAGACAACCATTAATAAGCAATTCATAAAAATAGCTATTTTTTGTACATAGCCTACAGTTGACTGAGGTTTGTAGCCCACCGGATGCACATAAGATCAATTAAAACAAAACCCACAAACAACTTGCATGACTTCATCCAGCATTTGTTTATTGAAGAAATACACACATTGTCATTATTCCTCTTGACAGAGCCGGATATGTCTAGTGCGGGTGATGGGCCTGTCAGATCAACCACACTCATCAATGCATCTTCACAAATGAAAACTGATGATGACATTACATCAGCATACCACAGGGTAGTCTCAAGGGAAACCTGAATATTAATAAACAATTTGAATGACACCTTTATGGAAGCAGCCCTTTCTTAAGTGGAGAACAGGTATCTTTGGATGATAGAAACTTTATTTCAGGGGGCCAAATAAAGGCGATTCGCATATCAAATATTAATTTGCACCTGATAATCACATTCTATCCATTCATACATTTTACATTTAAGTACAGTGGATTGCTGCAGGTGCCACTTAGTGAACGTAACAGTGCATGAAAGCCATGAACTGGCCTAAAAATGAAGAGGCTGATGTATGCAACTGGCAACTGACTACAGAAAACATTGCTTTGAAAAAACAAGAAAATAACTGCACCAGAAAGACTTATCTAAGCCTCAATTTGTAATTTCTGTGTTTAGTTTTCACAGCACTCCAAATTATATTAACATTGTAATTAAAGAAAAACAGCATTGAGAACATTAGTAGTTTTAATGGAGAAAGGGAGTGCATCATTCGTAGGGGAGATCACTTCCCATCAGGAAGGATACCATTTTTAAATGACAAAGAATGAACAGAAGAGGAAAAGTCCAAAACATATTCAGGTGTTTTTAATTAATACAAAAGTATCAAAAAGGAACAAAAAAAAAAAAAACAAGTGCATGATCCACATGCACAGTAATAATATATTCAGTGCAATATATACTTATACAAGAAGGGAATGTGTACAAGGTGTGGGATTACTGGCTGACCAGTCTTAAGCAGAGGCCTTCGTCTCCCATTCCTACAATAAAAGACAAGAACCCAGGTCACTGTTACATGGAAGAAAAACACAGTAACTCACATAGTCAACAAATCATGTTCACCAAGAGTACATCATACTTAACATTGACAACCGTGGGCCCTGTTCCGTGGTCTTATGTCTTTTGCATTTTTATATTTTAGGTCTAGTTTACTGATTCATTTTAAATGGCTGCTTACCCTGCTATGACAAACAGCGAGGAACACAAAGTTTGATTAAAAATAATACATTAATAATCAACAATACTAATATGAGGGAAACTTCTGAGGGTCATATTCTGTATAAACACACCAGGCCGGTAAGGGTTTAGAATGGTTTAAATAGCCATCAATTTCCCTTTGAAAACCAAGAACCCCAATTTATTACACCAATTATCAGAGAAGGATACTGATAATTAACTATAGATTACTGCCATCAAATGAATATTCCATTTGATAGGACTTGGCATTAATCGATGGTTTCTCTAAGTTATTATATGAAGCTGGTCTCTCAATGTCATCCAGGGGCACCTCATACCTTTCTCTTCTGCAAGACCTTGCCTTTCTCAATGAAGAGGGCAGATGGAGCTCGTTTTAGGGAGTTTTTTGCCGAGGCTGTCCTTCTCAGCAAGGGAGTCAGGAACCCTCCCTGAGGGCACAAGCAGAGGGGGAGGGGGGACAAAGTGAGGTTCAGCTGAGCAGCACACTCAGCCCCACCCCCACAGTGACCATGTGACTTGTCCAGCTGGCAGCAACAGAGACACGCACTCCATTAAAGCTGAACAGCACAGCTGTTGATTCTGTGTTTAGTCTGTCCTGACTTTCATTCCCTCAGCATCCACCCCCCTCTGCACCTTACAATCAGAGCCGGATTCTCCAACTTGCTCAAACAAGTGCAGACACAACAGATACCACATCAACGCATTGGCAATGCAGACATGACTACCACTGGATTACATTACATTTGAGTTCCTCAAATTTCATTTTTAATGAAAAGTTATTAGTGTCAGTACCTTTCTGTTCCAAAAACAGACTGCATTAAGTACATTTCCAACATCTCAATTTTATTGCAGTGTAGATTGAATAATTGAGTAATTCATTCAATCAGTATATCTACACCAATTAGTTACTAAGTTAATAAAACAGTATTGTTTATTGCAGCAGCAGTTTACATATATTACATATTTTCCATAGATTCCAAGGATTTATTCATAAATGTATAGAAAGCATATATATTTACACATATGAACTCCCCTTTCATGTAAGCATGTAACAATTGAAATAAAAGAACGAATCAGGAAATCTTTTAAATTATATAATAAAAAGTTTTTGAAATAACACTAGAAGCTAATGATTGACCATTTTGTTCCACAAACAAAATCTGTCAGGCCACCTGACTCACAAAAATTCAGTAAAAAAAAAAAAGGTTTTTGAGAGCATTCATGTAAATTATGAGCAGTAACCTGGTTCCTATTGATTTATTTACTTTGTTTCAGTTATTTTAGTTAATTTCAAACGGCATTTGTGTTCATTTGTGTCGTCTGAGAGCCACATTTTCAAAGCGACTCATAATTTTTCAGCATGGAAGAGAAAAGAGCAGAAGTGTGTTCGCTGCACAGGAGATTTGTGTCACTGGGGCCCGACTACAGGGAAAATTCTTGGAATAAAATTTCAAGTTTGGGGTTTTGGCTTTGCTTTTGATGGGTTTCCTGTAAAACATGTGCAACAGATCCCACCCCACGATTATTATATTTGCGATTCTCCCAAGCGTTCCCTTTTTTCCTTGCTCCTTGCAGATCATATTTATTGGCACAGTCATCTGTGGGGCACTGTACAGTATCATGCACCTTCTAATTAGCTTTGTTGTGCCATAACTGCGGATATTATAAAAAAATGTACACGAGTAATTGGAAAGCATTTTTACACAACTGAGCTCTGGGTGTTCATTCGGACCAGATCTTATTTGTGATGTTATCGCCATCATTTGGGATCAACACCTTTGGGATCAACTGGAAAGCCAACTGCGAGCCAAACCTAATCGCCCAATCAGTGGCAAACCTCACTAATGATCTTCTGGCTGAATGGTGGCAAATCCCTGCAGCAATGCTCCAATATCTAGTATAAAACCTGCCCAGAAGATTGGAGATTGTTATAACAGCAACGGCTGGACTCCATATTAATACCCATAATTTTGAGATATTGGATGTCAGGTGTCCACATACTTTCGGCCATGTAGTGTGTGTATGTGTGACTTAGAGACACATGGCACAGTAATTTGACTGAAACAGTTACATGACCTTTTTCTGACTAAATTTGAAAAAAACCACTTTCCCCAAATGATGGAAAACTATCCAGTCTTTTTCAAAGAGAATGCTTTTCTCAGTCCATGTGTGAGCTCTTTCTGAGAAAGCTATCTCTAGTTAAGCTCAGGGATCGCTTCTTCACTCATCTGGTTGCCTCTGCTCCCTGCATATGAAAAGGATGAATGATATGCTGAGTGTCTAACTACATTTCGACGGGTGTCACCAGTAGTCGTCTGAAGCAAGGATTCAAAGGAGACACGGCTGCATAAAGAGGGCTGGAATGTTGTGCGTAGAAGAGGAAGAAAAAAGGAACCTCTCCCTGTGGACGGTATTTAGTACATCATTACTGTCACCACTGAAATGCCCCGACCTCTGCCAATATATAACCTAATACTATGTGAGCAGTCATCGGCTGTGGAAAGGAAGGAAGACCACTGTCCTCTGCCTGTATGAGTGATGCTGTCAGTACAGGGCCTTAGCAGGAGAATAAAGGCCATGCCAAACAACTCTGACAGACACCAAACCTAAAAAAAGTAACACAAATGTACATGTCTGTAGAAGGCTTCTGTAAGCTCCAATATAGGTGGTCGGTGTTGTACCTGTGCCCTCTCTGCGCAGAATGCCAGAGACTGCCTGAAGGAGGTGCGCTTGGCCGGCTTCCCTGCTGTCACCAGGTTCATCTCGGACCCAGCCCTCAGCTGCACCCTCCTCTTTCCGGCGAGGTCCAGCTTCTCAACCCCGCGCTCAGAGTTGCCCGTCGTTTTCCTGCCTGGGCACAACAGACACTGTCACACACAGAAGCATCGCAACACGTCGCCACTTCTTAATGAGAACCAGCCCGGCCTTCAAACCAATGCAAATTAAGATTCAATTCAATTTTGGTGACACAGCACCAGCCTAAGAACTTCAGCAGATGTTTTCTGCTTCTCTACAGTGCAAATTAGTTTCGCATCAAAGGTTTTGATGTTGTGTGAGAAAGCTGTGACCCCGGGACGTACGCGAAAGTGCCTCCGCATTCTGCGCGTTTTCAAATCTTTTTTTAAAAGACGCAACATATAGAGGCTGTCTCCAGAGAAAAACATAAAATTGTGCAGTGTATTTAAGAGGCCCTTAAAAGGACTGGCCGCCACAAAGCTACATCCCTCTGCCACAACTAAACCACCAAAAATGACAGCTAACCACCAGGCCCTTCCATACTGAGAGCACATGGGAGCGTTTTCCTCCTCATCTCTGAGGCCCCGCAGCCGGTTTAGTGCTTAACAGCACACTGTAACCTTATTTGCACTACTGCAGAATCCTCTGCTTTCCACCGCATTTTGCTTGTCTTCACCGTTTCAGCAGGAAAGGATTAATCATCAGTGAATCACTGGATTTTCATCATCATGGAAATGGACATAATGATTCTGCAATCCCCATGAATTTAGATATGAATGGCATGTCCATGTAAATCCTACTTTCTCATGACTCATATACCTAATTTAATAATTTTATATTTTTTTCCAAATGTACATTATGACACAACCAAATATTCTGAAATAAGCCTGTGCTGCTGAGTTTGCAGACTGCATAAAATAAAATAAAGCTTGTGAAAAATCTCATTGCTGTAACTGATACACAACAAGACATGAACATGGACTCGATGGAAAGTCTTGCAGAATTTGCTTACAGAATCCGTAATAACCACCATATAATTATTAGACACTGTCCACACAGCTAGATTGTGTGCAAACTAAATTAAAACCAGATGTTGCAGAATTGTTTCCGTTTTGCAGAAAAAAACCTCCATGCGTAAGGATGCTAATAGCCATAGTCGAGCCACAAATTCTTCACTAATCATATGTTTTGCACTGAACATCAAAAATTCTTCTCTGCTTCAATACAGACCTCTTTATCTCATTAATTTAGTTTAAAATGTGATTTATGCTCACACATAAAGTGTTTTTGGAACACAACAATACTCTATCTGTTTCCCCCATCCCCTCTTTTTTCACCTCAAAGTTTGGAATCAATAACTGTCCTTTCCCAATATTTACTCTCAACCACCCACCTCCCAACAGGAAACACAGAGGGAAGCATGTCCCCTTCTTCAATACACTCACACAGAGCAAATAGCTCATTTTCACACTTGACGCCCCACAGCAACACCCACATTTGGAACTGGCTGTCACTTTGTGAGTCACTAGAAGGCAATGACACAATATTTACACAAGGACCCCATAGTTCAAGCTCACTTTGCTTTGGCCAGACAAAACCAACTGTATCTCACCACTGTGTCACTGCCAGCTTAAGGTATAGCCCCGACTTAGGGTAGTGATAACTGGCCTACACGCCTTCACTTGAATCACGTAGCTTTGCCAATGGGACACTAAGAAGCCATAGTGTGTCTCTTTGAAGAGCTAATAGTAAAAGCCCTTTTCTTCAGTCAGAATGACTACCCCACTTTGAAAACATGATAAACAAAAGCTGCTGGAGTAATTACAGAACAATATTCCAGGTCCAGAGTGTGTGAAATGGACTCACTGTGGTTGCCAAAAACTTCGTTGTTGCAGTAGACTTCTTTGGAAATCACGGAATCTTCCTTGGAAGCATTTTGAGACTTCTGGAACTGATAGAAAAAAAACCAATAGATTGGGGAAATGTGACAAGTGAACATAAACAAAAATGGCTGAACAGCTTTCTTTTGCCTGAAATCCCACCTTCCCTGTCTCTTTCCCACCTTGAGTAGGCATCCAATCTGGAGCCCTGGAAGGACACTCACAGTTAAACTTTAGATGGCATATAGTACCAGTGGTGACATCTATTTACGACTTTCCAGCCCTCCATTAGAGGTCAACAGGATCCGAAGAACTTGGTCTCTTTTCTGTAGTACAGGGCTCAAAACCCTGCGTGTCATTACTTCACTGTGAGCACAGACTCCGCCCACACTCAGGCTGGGACGTACCATGTCATCCATAATGGAAGAGTTGGAGTAGATGGGCTGGGAATGGCTTGCTCCACACAGCTGGTGGAAGGGGTCATCTATGTACATGTTGGAGGTTGGGAACCTGCGTGCCATAAGACCACTACGAGACCAGAAAAAAACAACCATTGTTTGATGGATGGGACATGGATAACATTCAGTAACAGTGCTTTTTACTCAGGTTTAAAGCAATTTATGTGTGGAAAAAAGTATTCTCATCCCCATCTAAACTGACAGAATTATAGCTCCAGAACCACTTCTGGCTTCTTTAAACCTCAAATATCAAGGGATTCCCTCTAATGTGGAAATTGGAACATGAACAATGGGGTAATTAAGGTGACAGAATACAAAGGATGAATTTGTGTTGTCGATGGAAACACCATAACAAGATCTCTAGAGTTAAGGGATTGTCAACAAAGTATAGAGACTTGAGAGACAGTGATGGGGACGTGAAGGATTTTTGTGGGGATGCGCCAGAGCGTGTCTGTTACCTGAGCCCTCCCTCAGTCCGGGTGTCCAGTGTGGTGTCCAGCCGCTCGTACAGAGGATCAGCTTGACTCGCGCTCCCGTCCTGCAGGAGCTGGACCCAGCGCTCTTTCTCATCTGCACAGCTGGCCTGCATGAAAACACAAACACAGACTGTCGGTCCCTTTGCGCAAAGAGAATGGCCTCACAGGACGCACAATGCCCCACGTGTACAACAAGCTGTTCAGTGCCAGCCTGACTCTGCTCCTTACCAGCCTGTTTGACTTAAATTTAATACTTCATATGTAATGTCTGGCACAGACAATGTGTGATACAGGCCTCTGAATGAGAAATAAGACTTGTGTTTCTGAGAGAATATGCAACACCTAACTGTTCAACACAGCCCTTTACAATTTTTATTCCCGATTTATTAGCCAATTTAACTCACAGAAACAAACAGTGGCTTTGGGTTGCTTATTTGCCATACAATCCACACAGCTAAAATAGGTGTTAATGAACAGGCTGGTGTGAATGGTGTGAGTGCGGACATGCTCTGATGGCACTTGGGCCCTGACCTGGGCTGGGGTGAGCCCTTACCTCCAGCACCGCCACCTGGTCGCCGTGTTGCGTGACAGTGATGCGGTAGGCCTGGGCCGTGTTGGGTCCGGGCCGCACCTCGCAGCCCCGCAGCTGCACGCTGTACTGGGGGCTCTCCTCACACACCTCGTCCCGGAACATCTTCAGCACCCCGTCCTCCACCTGGCACCACAGGCTCTGCCACTGGCAGTTCATCAGCACGTTCAGGAGACCTGGCAACCCGACAAACAACAGGGTCCCAGTCAACAGCTGCCACACAGCTAGACTGGCTGTGGCTGTTAAACATGTATTTACTTAACCCGTTCATGTAATTTATATATTATGTGGTAGAGTACCTCTACTTGTATTATAATATACATTATATATTATACACATACACAGTGCAGTCCATATTTCCAAATACTAATGGACTACACTGTATATATGGGGAGAGAACCAGTCACTGGTACTGTATATATTGGGAGAAAATTACTGTATATATAGGGAGACAATCAGTCACTAAAAATACAGGGCAGCACCATTCACAGCAATTTTTGGGGAGTGTGTTTTCACTCCTTGAGTGAGGCAATTAATTACTTGTAAAATGTAAAACCTCAACTAAACAATGCACCCCTATTTTAGTAGCTCCATTTAGCCACAACAGAACCATTCTCCTTTGAGAACTCCTTGTTTACCAATGTCAGGTTGTGCTATTATTAGCAGCTAAGAGGTCAGTTCAGGATCTGTAACATAAGATACCATCTGATACGTTTAAATAGGGGGATGGGGTGTAGTCAGGGGCAGTTCTTACCCTTATCCTTATCCTTAATTTCTACACTGCTAAGGGCAGAAGGCAGACCAGACAGCTTGTCTTCATCCGAGTCTGAATGAAGGACAGTACTTGACTGGAACAGAAAAAAACAAAGTTGTTGTAACACCAAGCGAACACAGCACCACACACGTTTGGGAGAAAAACACACAAGTGTTTTTGAATTGAAGAGCACAATGGCAGTAGAACAAGGATAAGAACATATAAATTCAAGAATAATGTAAGAACACATGAAAATTATGACAAGAATGAACCATTAAACCTATGAATTTTACTATGTCTTTGGCACTGGCCTTTGCCTTTGCAGCAAAAAGCCCTGAGAATACCGATGGGGGAGCAGTGCTTACCCTGCAAGAGTCCTGCCTGTCACACTTGAGTAACGATGAGGAGCTGTGGGATTCCTTCTCATAGTAGGAGGAGCCGCTTACCTCTTCAATTATCTTGGCAAACAGACAGAAGTTTGACGTCATAAATCAGCAAGACCTAAAAGTGATTACTGCATTTAAAACCAATATTTATAGGAATTCTAACCTCATTCAAACCACACCCTTGTTATCTCTCTCTGTGTCTCATTCTCATTCCCTCTCTCTTTCACACGCTCACTCACTCACTCTCTTTCTGTCTCACTCTCACTCCCTCTCTCTTTCACACACTCTCTCTCTCTCTCATTCTCTCTCTGCTGTGATGTCATCATAAACACCTCCAAACCTTACGCCACTCCTCGGCCTGCTGGCAGTTCTGAAACCCCATGACCACCGTGTCAGAACTGGCAACCACCTTCAGTTCGTGCTGCATCTTCTTGCTGTGCTTTGACTTGTAGACCACATGGCAGCCCTTCAGGCTCACCTCAAGCAGCGGGTGTAGGTCCTTAGCGCACTTGTAGCACTGGGATGAAGGAGAGAGGGCCAATCAGCTGTCTAATAGGAAGCTATAATCAGCCACAACTCCACCAAGTTAAAGAGGCTTTTGGTCAGATGAATGATGCTGCACTGGCTGCACAGGCCTACAAATATTACGGACACTGCCATTTAAAGGCTTAATATGCAGGATTTTTGCCTTGAAAATATTATAAAATAACCACGGTATCTGTCAAAAATGTATAACACATTTCCACTTTCCAGAGATGTATTTATTAACTGGAATGTAAATTTTAAAAATGCAACCAAATAATGCGCCTTTAATTTTAAATTTAGTAGTTTTAGATGATATGGAAGCCTGGGTCTGAATGATTCACATTATATAATCGAAACAGGGTGTCTAGTTTGGCAGCAATGAGAGTGATCTACAAGCTGAAAGCCTTGTAAAAAGCCACATATGGCTTCATTTAGCTATCTTTACAAAAGCCAGGTGGGATATTCCTTGCCTTTTCTTTTTTATATTTTCTTGAATATACACACAGCAAAATGTCCTGCACAAGTTTAGCATTAACTGACCACCAAACATTGTGGTGATGACATTTCTTTTGGTTTGGTTCATTTGTTGATATAGGTACATGACCAGCTGTAATACTCTATTTGGTAATGTGTCTATTTTTCCAAGAATTTAAAAATGTATTTTGTAAATTGCTTAATTACAGCTACCAAGGCATTTGAGAAGGTCGTTTGGGAACTGCTCAATGTTTTGCATTGTCTGTTTAAAATCATAACCAATAACTATACAACAACCCAGCTGAGGATCCTTTATATGTCGTAATTAGTCGGCTAACTCCCAGTGTAACTAATCAATAATGACAGACAAGCCAGACAGAAACTGTCGCACATTGAGTGGGTGACCTCATGACCTGACAAAGCCTAGGGATTTAATAAGAGAATAATTGAGAAAGGGGACCACAAGAAACATGAATTTGGTCACTGGAGTGAAGAGGCCAGAGTACAGAGAATTATGGTTGGTATCTGTTCCCAAACCTCAGAGAATAAATCACCACCAGAAACTACTGGTGAGTCACACAGATCTGTGGTAGGCCCAAGCATATAGCCAGAGGCAGACATGTGCTGCCCTAAATGTGCTACAGCTAGAAGAACTCTCTAGAAAATGCAGGAAATATTGTGGAAATTACAGCAAACACAGCGTTTAAAATGTCAACACGTCCATTCAAAATGCATGCAGAGAAACATCACTAGAACTACCATGAAAGCTCCCACTGTACAGCAGTGCGAGCCAGCAGATAATTCCCCACCAATGATACCAGGCTGTGGCTGACATGGAGGAGGGGAAGCGGATGGCTTTACCAGGAGGAGATGGTTGCGGATGATGAAGAGCTGCTTGGTCCACTGGCCCAGCCACTTCTTCCTCCAGAGGTAGCCACAGATACGTGACTCCGGGAGGGGGCGTAGACAGGGCTGGGAGGCGGTCCACTGGATGTAGTGAGCCCGATCCTTCACAAAGTCATCCTCCTCACCGTATGACTCGTAGTGACTGCTGTCTGAGTCCACTGTGTCTGGAAAACAAACAAAAGCAGTTTATTTTCAGAAAAAGCTGACTATCACAAATTGAGTCCATTACATAATGACTTGAGTAGTGTACCTGTGGGCTGGCTGCCTGGAAGAAAGGGTTCTGCCTCTTCATAGCAATCCTCATCTTCTGAGGGGTCAGGGGGTACCATGGGACCCAGGCTCTGGACCAGAGAGATGGAGATGTCATACAACTGTTCTCACCACACACCAGGACCGCATAATTATGGCCTGTCTTAGCTCATTCATTACAGAATGGTCTAGAAAGAAGCTCATTATGAAGCTTTCCACACAAACATTATCCATTGTTTTATTCTAACACTAAACAAAATTGAAAACATTTGCAACTTTGTGAGAAAGGAAATAAATGCTGATGCAATGCCTGTCCTACTTTTTGGTACACTGTACTGTACAGACACACACACACACACAAATGGAACTGGTAGCTATAAAGGAGAACAGTAAAGGCGTAACTGCTTTATTGTCAGACAATTCCTCTTCTTTCCTTTTCTTCTCATTTCTTTCTTCCAAAATAAATATTAAATATAATTTTACATACCATTCTGTGGAAGTCAACTATATATAGAAGTAAATTTACTAGAGTCAAGTTCTAAGAACTGACCATTATTTTGGAGTCTTGAAACCAATGCACAAAACCATTGGGTTTACTGGAAAGAAGGAATTTTTATCCTTCCAAAGGTCAGACTATGGAAGGACTAAAAAGAGAAAAACTGGAGGCATGGAAGGGGCAACAATGCCTCCAGACTGCAGTGAAATCACTGCATCCATCTCAGGGAACCCAACCAAACCACCTACTTGGCCCTGGGAGGCATACTGGAACTAAGAAACTAGGAGGCTGGGGTGTGAGAATCAGTGGGTATGAGACATTGATACAGCGTTGAAATGAGGCTACGCATTCTTTTATTAACATGATCTCAGTCGTAAGCACAAGAAAATACTGTATAAGCACCAGAGGCATGCTGTGTCAGTAAGGGCTTGAATACATGCTGAGAAGATACATAATCAAGGAGGAAAGTGAGAAAAGAATAACTGAATGCTTAGCATTGGTTGTGGCATGGTATGAGCAGAATATGAGTCTATGATATAAGTTTATACTCTACTCTCCCGTAAAATAACAAATATGGTTTAAAATCGTTTTGCAAAGTTTGATATCCAAATAAATTGGTTTTCTTCTGGAGTTCTTTCATCCTGTTTCTCCTTTTCCTTCTCTTTTGTTCATTTTCTTTTACATCCTTTGTTTAAACAGAATTATCTTTGAAACCACAGAGGTCAGGCAGCAAGGTTATTCAAGCGCTGCGTTTGGGGCGTACAAATCCAGCCATAACAGGGGAGTGTAGGGGGGCACGGAACAGCATGTACACTATTTAATCCAGATTCCTATCTGCGGACGAGAGACCCCTCCGAGCCCTGGGCAGGGGGGAGGCCGGGGAGGATGTGGGCCGGCGGGGGGTTCCGGGGCTGTCGTGGGCCCCCGTTCCCCCCCCCCCCCGTGCCGATGCAGAGAATGAGAGAGGGGGAGAGAGAGAAGAGCGTGCGTGATTCCGTGGGACGATTCGCACGCTGAAGCAGTGGGAGACGTGCTCGCTGCGCTTGTAAACGTGCATTCCGCATTCTTAGCGCTTTATAGGGAGAAGCAAGCTCCTTTTTTTCACGGGCCCCGAGTAAGTGGTGACCGCAGCCTTTGTTTTGCACAAACAGTGATAAAGTTGAGAGTGAGTGCAGCTGTGGGGCCCGTTCGTGCAGCTACTGCCTGACAGAGCAGCAATTAGCACAGGGGCACACAAAGATGTCTCTTCATCCACGGCAACTCCAATGGCTTTACTGACTCTGCCATGTGTATTCATCTAATAGATCCAGCTTTCATTTACTACACTTCAGTCCTGGATCTAAATTCAGTCCATTACAATGCTCTTGAAGGCCGTGAAGATTTTCACCCACACAATCACTGATCTAGCAGTTTAAAAAAATCTATTTTTATACATTTGATTTTTTCCTCTTTTATGTTGAGCTTTTTTGGTGAAGATAGTTTGGTGTGACTGGAATATGCATTCTAATGCTGTCATGACATGTCCCCAGTAAAATGAACCACGAGGCAGCAAATGTTTTAGTGAATGAAACAGAATGCCTCTTTAGCACTGGCAGCATTTCAAGAAACAGCCAAGTCACCCCGATAAGATTATTAAATTATGAAAGCTTCTGTTGTAGGAACTTGAGCGTGTGTGAGTGTGTGTGTGTGTGTGGCTCAGTAACTCCAGTTTGGTTTAGTACTGCTCAGAGAGCTGCTACCAGTGAGCTCATGGCCCCTTGGGGGTGACCTCGCGCCGTCTGACTTCCCCCCAGTGCGTGGGTGTTCTATCACTCCATCACGTAGACATAATTACTGCCTGAACATTGAATTCCCCTCCCGGGCTCCATCTTGACTTGAGCAACGGCATCATACTGATGGAGTGGAGATGGCCTCCTGCATAAACAGAACATTTCCTTTCACAGATACCAAGCCCCTTCAAAACATTTCCCCGGCCTTTGATTTCCAGGATCCGTGATTAGTAATCCCATGATGGTTTCTGGCACTTTCCGGAGCGTCTCCTTGGACGCACCAAGCGTGGGACACCAAACTGACAAGGGTGGGTAGAGTGGGTATGGCGGAAGTGTCGGTATGTCTGTGTGCCAGATCTGCCATTTTACACTTGAAAAGGAGACCATTTTCACGACATGACCTATATTCCAGCAGCTTTCATTCACAATTTTAACCAATGAAATGACATCACTAGGACGTACAGTAACTCCAAAGCAGAAAAAGAAGTTTCCACAGGTTTCTAAATCAATTCTTTCGCATACATGGTGAAATAATTCCAAGACTTTCAAGTTGTATATGAATCAAGTGCGATCTCTGCCCTGGCAATACATACTACATCAGATATGTCATGAGTGAAACGTCTAACTGATGATGTTAGCAGAAACTGAATAGCCCGGTGCACAATGGCTGGCTTCGGGGCTGGAGTAATGTTTTTGTTGTTTATTTCTGGTTGTTGCTCCTGGCCACTTTAAAGGGCCTTGTTAAACGCAGGGCTCTGGCCTCCGACCCGCTGCACTGCTCTTCACCCATTCGGAGAGACGTGCGGCCAGGGCTCCAGAAACCGCGCTAGGCCCGGGGACCCTCTCATTAGCGGCCCACATCAGAGGCCCCCTCGGCCGGGGCGGCCAGGGCTCCTGTCAGCTGCTACTGTATGGCCCATTGCTCTCCCTTGTCATTATGGCGAGAGGTTCTGGGTCAGCCCTGAAAATAAACCCTGTCAACTGGATTGCCTTCCCACACCACCCCACTCATTCCTGGGAGCAGAGGGAAGAGTGGCACAGGCGCACTCTCAGAGCACCCCCCCCCCCCCCCAAAAAAAAGAGCCATTCCAAATGTTTAAAGCCTCATTTTGCAAAATGGCATCCAAAGTCATACACATACATTTGTTTACAAAGTGTTATAACGTCTTTTTTCCCAAAAAAAAATGATGGGCCTGCTACTAATATAAATAGTATTACATAACTCCCCTCATAACATCCCTGCCTTTCAATATTTCATAAATGTTATACTTTATGAAATTTATCTTTACCTATTAGTTTATCTTTTACACTTTCCTTAATCTGATTAAGGAAAAATGGTAGTCGTAATCCCCACAGTGGTGGTGGCCCACTGATGCAACTACTCATCAGTTTTCAGAAAACTCATCTGAGTTTTCCCATGGTCCTGTGACAGGTCTACAGTGATGGGAGGTCATCTGCAAACATCACAAGACAGTTAGCGCATGCCTGAAGTGAAACTGGGCAACTGCACAATATCCCTCACCCATCCCTCAAGGTTTCGTTGATAAGGAAAGGCAGTTTGCAGCTGTGCTGTAATGTAATAGGAGATTTCAGCATTGCTCCAGCCAACATGAGCAGATAAATATCAGTCATTGATATCAGCCCCAGAATTTCGATATTGTGCAACTCTAGTTCTTATGTCCCACAATAATTTGTGGGATACAATGACTGTGCTCCAGGCACTGACCCTGCTAGTTTTTGCCTTAAATTTCAATGTTCTTCACAACTGACCCTATTTTTCAGTTTTTTCTGAAATATGCTGTGTTTTGGCTCAGCTGAAGCTTAATTATGCTTTTTTTTTCAGTCACACCATATGGTACTTCAGACAGTCAAAACATCTGTCAACTCTTCAGACTAAGGATCCAACAACCTTTGTTCAGTACGAGTTTTATGGACTAATATTTCATTTAAATGCAATGCAAAGAAATACAATATCCTTAGATTTAGGAAATGCCAAATCTAATTCAAAGACCTAGTACCTAGAGTCGCAACAAATATGAGATCTAATAAAAGTATATTAATTGAGCCAGTTTAAAAAAAAACTGCATTCCATTTGAAAGTACACAGTAACAAACTCAAGAATTGCAATAACCACAAATAAGCTGACAGTATCTAACAAACAAATGTTATTGGAAACCAGTACATAAAGGCTTACAAGTATTTATGCCCATGCATGTTAATCTACAGCTGATTTTTTATATCAGTTCTACTTATGGCAAGCATGCCTACTCTAATTCTGATTTTCAGCAAGTTGCTCATTTTATCAAAGCTAGAAAGGATATTTAATCACAAGTCTGTACAATGGGCTTCTCCAAGGACATCCCAAGAGGTTTTCATTCCTTCTTGATTTGCTTATCGTACAACTAATAATGGTAAACAGCAAGTCAGATAGCATAGCATAGTTTAGTTCCAGGTCGTAAAACTGCAGACAGATTATCCTTGAGTGTTACAGGGAATCAGATGCAATGTCAACATTCATTTTGTTATACTAAATCTCTTTGTCATCTGAAGAGCAAAATTCCTTCAAAGATAATAGACACATAACGGACAGATGTGTTAAAGCTCGTGTCTCTTGGAGAGCTGGGGCTGTCCATGCTGGTGTGTGGTTATTTATTGACTCTTGGACTATTGAATCCTGTTTTTTCAGTCACCAGTAGTCTGGGAAGGCAAATAATGAGACAAGCCGCTGCCACGCTCAAATGCAACAGATGGGGATTTCATAAGCTAAGGTCAGGTCATTAGGCCCCTTTTCACCGTTGTCTCAGCAGCTCAGAAGGCCTATAGATCAAACAGGCCCCAAGTAACTGCCTATAGAAACGGTTTCCCTCTGGCTTAACAATAAATGGCAAGGGTCTTGTGTAAAACCACCCTCTCAGGAGGCCACAGCGCCCAGTACGGAGGAGACAAAGACTCACCCCCTTTAGCAGCCACTCAGCCGAGGCGGAGGACGGCGGCTCTTGGACGTGATTGACGTCAGCCTTGGCCAGGAGGCCACCTACAGGGGCACAACCGCAGGGTGGTCTTTATTTAGGGGACTGAGGACTGACCCCTGAGGAACATCTGAGCATGAATCTCCACGGAGGAGTGGAGAGGACAGCCGTTTAACAAAGCGTGGAGGTATACCTGTGTCTGATGACTGGTTTTCCCTGAGATCGCTGTTAGCTGCTCCAGATGGACAGTTCATGATCATGTATTCGGCATCTTCCACTGGCGCACAACAGAGGCAGAGAGATTCAACATTACTGAAAACATTTTAATGGGGATCAACCAAATTCTCCTGCTGTCCCTGTTCCTATAGTCAACCCAATCATGGAAAAATGTACATTTTTTAACCTGAAAATATTTTATTGAAAATATTTTATACTTCCTCTCCTAATTTTTGACTGCTCAAGTTTCTACACTCTTTCCAAAGGAGCTCAACTCTTCTCCCATAAATGTTTAAAACAGCTGTTTTCCAGGGAGCACGACTGTGCAGAGAATGTCTCGCCTTTTTAATGGACAGTGGTGAAAAGGTCAGCCAGACGCACGCTTCCCATGACTCCGGCAGTTGGAGCGGAGTGCTGTGAAGCCTCCTGTCTGCGCCCCGAGCGCTCACAGGCCAGTGATGGACGCTGTGCGGGCCCCACGCTGTCACAGATGTGAGGTCATTTGGAACAGACCAGGGTTTCACAACGATAACGGGATTTATGGCCCAGCACCAGACTGCTCTTCTCTAGTTCTCGGTTCTCTGTGTCTTATTTAGTGTAAAGGACACCCCCTGCTCCACACACACACGCACACAAATACATGACTGCATGAACGCACACACACACTATAGGGTCCTGATTTTTATGAATGCAGTCTTTTTCTCCATTTCAAATCCGCAAGAAGTCTTTCACTGTACTCACTGTTAGGTTATTTTGTTGTGACAGTCTATTGAGCACTCCAAGAACCATACTGTATTTTTACTGTGCTGCATATGTATATTCAGTGTCAAAGCGAATTATTTATTATAATTCGGTCATGATTCTTTTCATATCTATTACCATCCTCTACATAGAACTAACATTTATCACGGCACTTCAAAAGTTAATGACAACATGCTCCCAGAATTAAAAGAAACAAAACAGAGCGAAGACTTCACTTTGCATGCTCTGTGTAATTGGCTCTCTGGAATGGGACAACCTACCAGGGGCATCCTGCAGCTTGGTGAGTAAATCCGAAATGGACTTCTTCTGAGCCTGAGCGATGTAGCTGAGGTTTTCACTGTCCAGGACCAACAGAAAGGACTGCAGGTCCGAGACGAGCCGGTTCAGCACTGGAGAGAGATGATCTGCGGTGAGGAGGCAGTTAAGATCAGTGACCAAAGCAGGTTTATTTTTTTTCTCCTGACACAATTACCGCGCCTTGCCAAACCGAAAGTGCAGAGAACATTTCTTGATCTCGCGTCGCATTTCCAATGACATGGTGAAGACATACAGGATTATGGCTGTAAAGGACGCCGCGCACCAGTACTGCAGTTCTCTGAAAAATATACAGATGTGCTCTGCCACACCACAGACATTCTGGAAAAATTCACTGTTAATTTAATAGACTTCCATGCTTTTTTGTAAGTGAATGGTTCCTTAACAAGTTAAGTTAGCCCAGATTCACACTTAAAGGGATTCATTTGGGGAACTTACGCACACGCACTCAATCACAAATAAGTCTCTAAACGCTGTCAACATTCATCCAACCAAAACAATGAGCCTTCAGAAAATGAATGTATGCTTGCACGTGTGCATGTGTGTGTGAGTGAGTGCGTTGGCTTACAGAGTGTATGGCAAAACCACAGGAAAACAATAAGCATTACAGTAATGTGCAATGACTACATTCTTACGTGGAGAGGGGGAGTAGAGGTCCCCTTCTGGTTAAACCTCTTCAGCCTACATAGATGCACTGAAAGCACAGCCCCACTTTAGCTACTGTGGTAAACAGAGATTGCGGGAGAATGTGGGAGAGCACATCAAAAAGCCTTTGTACGGCAGCCTTAGTATCTGTGTGTATTACTTGGTTTACAAAGGGGAGGGCTTTCTGCTCAGTACGGCACAACATTGTACTGTAAAAAACGAGTCGCTTGTTATGCTGTCCTCAATGGCCTTTAAAATTTCTCTATGAAAAGAACGCCCAATAGCCTGAAATGCCCATACAGAAACGCTGTGCTGAATGAAGCCCTCAGACCCGTTTCACTGAAGAGCGCGATTGTTGTTTTTGTTTCATAATTCATGTTCCTTCCCCAGCACATGGGGGGGAAATAACAGTCGTTGCATTCCCACAGAAGGCACGGATGGATGGACAGACTGCTTGCAGCATGAGGGACTGGCATTCTGGTGCTTTCTCTTCTTTACCTTCCTCTCTCCCCTCCATCACATACCACTGGCTCCTCCCTCATCACCTCGGTCTCTCATCTGTAGAAATGTATCTTTTTATAACAAGCCTAAGCAACCTCCCATCACCCTCTTACAACTCACTTGTTTACCTCATAGTAAGCTTCCATGATCTGCTGCTATGATCTGCAGTGGTCCATTGAAAACTGCATCAGAACTTTATACCTAGGAGGCCAGTCAAGGAAACAGGCTACTGTGAGCACAGTTCTTTTTTATCTGAGGGGGAAGTGTTCATGACTGTGACTCAGCCAGAGCTGTGATTCTAAAAAAACAAAGAACAGAGTTACGGCACATGCAAATAATATACTTCCCGATCAGCAGCCTCTCAATAGGCCATTAATTCCAGGTCTTTGGGGGGCTTAGTGGCTGTTCACATACATCTTCCGACTCCACACTTCAGGATTACTTCCTAGGTCATGACAAGGGTCAAATTCATATTTATTCCAAAACTGAGCAGCTGTTAGGAATGTGTAATGTTCCTGAAACAGTGTTGTGAAAATTTAAAACAATGCCGTTGCAAAGCCTTGTGACACTCCAAATTTTTCCCTGGACAAAATATGCAATTTGAACCTTATAGAGTCTGACAGATAACACTTCTCCTTTGAAGTGCAAATACATTTTACATCAAATAAAACCAGGAATCTAAATGATCAAAGGGCCAACCTTTGAGGATCATATGCCATTTATAAAACCATCTGTATTCAGGTATAGGACTGGGTTTTCCGCTGTCCATAAAACTTTACGTTTTGGCTTTGTCTTTAATCATAGGCAGAGAACATAATGTTTTCAGCAACCCCAATGTTTCAATGGACCGCTTTTTTTCTCACCTAAGTGAGCTTCTCGCTGACCTTCAGACAAGACTGCTTTGGCAGAGCAGTGCTGAAAACAAACAGAGCAGGAACATTCCAGCAAACCAGACATCAGTGTTTGGCTAAGGAAAAGAAGAAAAGAAGTTTACAACCACAATTGCCTCTATGGCAATTTTATACCGACTTGTCAAGAACGACCAAGAGTTACAAAAAAAAAGAAGGAAAAAAGAAGAGGCTTTTAAGTATGGATATCAAAGACCAGTTATCTGAACTAGCTGGCCTTTTTATGGGCTGGGAATACCTTCCTCTCTGACACAGCCGTGTGTATCATGCACCGTGCTCAAACAGTAGCATGTTTAGTAGCTGCAGACGTTTCAGAGGATCACCAGGGTTTCTTCTTACTCTGCCCAAGATTTCATCCTTAGGGGGTATAAACTCCATTCACCTCATTTCCCTCTTTAGCGTTTCCTCCTCTGTTTTCTACGTCAGGAGGAAGATATTTGGCTCGTCTGAATGTCTTCCAATTTTCAACTCAGAGTAAAATATTTTATCAGTGTTACAGTCGACTTATCACATGATGAACGGTTTACATGTCGTCATATCCCAAAAAGAGGTTAATCCTTAGATGACTGAGGTCATTTCTGAAATAAGAAAGGATGACAGGGTTTAATCCAGTGTGGGTGCTTGCATTGCAATTTCACCAAATAAGAGCAATCTCACTGGATCCTGAGGGACGATTCAGATTCACACAACAAAAAGTGAGCCAAATTAAAACCACAGCTTCTACCAATTGAAAAACAAGTCTTCGGAGAATTGCATCACAGTCTGCTCTATCAAAAGAAATATAATAAATCCCAGACCCACAGTTGTGGTCACATGGTAATTTGAAAGTAACAGTGTCCAGGCCAGAGAATGGAATTACAGTAAAATGTGTTATATTATGAACTGATGAGACAGTGAACTCATATGATGACTGAAGAAAAGAAAAAAGCATGGCTTAACTACTAAAATTCCAGAAAACAGGAAAAAAATCCCCAACTACAGAAAATCATCCCCTTCAAAACACGTGAGCTTCTTTGGCCTGCTTACCCAAACAGTGATATTTGACGAACAGTGTGACTGGTCCTCACAGGTCACACCATGCAATCAGGACCACGATAAATTACGGCTGCCTTGTAATTATGAAAATGACACATCAAGGCCATCTGAGGAGGGCGAGCAAAGCACCTGGCAACCGCTCCCATTCACATTTCATAACACTGAGAAATCTGACCTGGCTTTCCTGAGCTCCCAACAGGGTCACCGATGGTTTCAAAACAAACCACAAGGAGCCCATTGATGGCCATGCAAAGCCAGTCCTCCACACAAAGCACTATACAGTAATCACTTTTTTTTTTTTTAAGGGGGGGAGGGGGGTTTAAGAGGAGGATTTTTAAATTTTCCTCATTAGAAAAACTGATGTTTGAAGCTGGGGGCATTTTTCACATTTTGAAAATGTTTATGAAGCCCACTCAGTTTTCAGAAACACTGGCCAAAAGAGGCATTCTCCAACTACAGCCGTTACTTCAAATAGTCAAAGGTTTTGCCACTTTCTGCCATATCCTATATCTTCCCACTCAGGGGGGAAGACAAGCCTGACAGAAATGAACTGCTGGAACTAAGTGGTATGCAGACGGATGCGGTCAGGACAGCAGAGGTGAAACAGCAGCTGGAGTAAGACTTAAGTCGCATTAGTCTATGAGGGGAATCCCCAAATCATATTCATTACCCCTCAGTGAATAACCTGTAAAAAGGATCCCAAAAGCATGATTTGTTCTGAGGAACTGTGATTCATTTAACGTGGTCAGAAAAACAACAGAACTGTTGATGTCACAGAGCAACACACTGCACATGAAAAGCAAGTTGCTGAGTAACACAACTGGTATGTGGCTGAAGGAAATGAGGCACAAAGTCTAATTCAAATGACAGAATACAGTTGGTCTCCATTTCATGAATTCATTCCAGAAAATGTATGTTATTTTTTGCTAATATAATACTCAGTCCATTTGCATTATTTTTAATAAGGTATAAGACGCAATAGGCTCATATGTGCACACATTTGTAACTTCAAGTTGAGGAATAAAGCATAATTAGTTTTATATACAACAGCAGCCTTAACTAAGATACTATCGATAAAGTGACTCAAGAACCATGGACAGGCAGACCTAAATAAGCCAATGGAAATTCTCAAAGGACAAAATACACTTCATTCAGTCCATCCATATGAGGAGAAGGATATTCTGCAAACCAACTGGAGGAAGGGAAAGACAACAACATAGGTCCTGAAAGATGTGACTTCAGGCACCCTGCCCTTAAGTGTCTGTCATGCAAGCAAAATATATGACAACCTCTAGTCAGTCCCATTAATATACCATATTAATTTGTCAATTTTGCACACTCCTTGCGCATAAGTTTCTTATAAAACATCTAAGTGAAGAAAACTGGCCTAATGGCCATTTTGTATATGTTGTTTTGCAAATATGTGACGCTTTATTCTCTCGTTCGATGATGCAGCACTGTGGCTGGTAGTTTCAGGCTTAGATGAGTTTATGCCTGTGGATAAATTATGCTGAGAACCTTCGATTAGGATGCAGCTTAAGTACCATTGCATAGCAGCATATCCCATGAATGTCATTTTGAGCAGCATTGTGCCGAAATTGAATCAGGAATGTTGATCTTGATGTTGAGCTGTAGCTTGTCATCCACATAACATCCTGTTCCTGAGGGCAGGGCATGGCCCAGGAGGCCCTATAAATTTTGAGGACATTTGCAGGGCACAGTCACACAAAATACATACACATGATCAGATCTGGGAGGAGAAATTCCCAGGTCACAGGGCTGGTGATCGAAAATCATCTCTGGCATCGACCTGATGACTTCAAGCTGTACACAATGTCTCTGATACACTGCAAATCAGAGAACTGAATTTGTTTGAAAGAATGATCCAGTCAGGCTGAATCTGGTCAAGTGAACACTGAAGCATTGAAGCATCGTAACTGAAGCGGCCCAAATTCAGGAGCCATAAGAAAACCAGACAAATCAAAATTGAGGATGCGAAGTCCATCGCTACACAACTGCAAGCTGCAAGATGTGGTTTAAAGTGAACTTAGGTTAAATTCATGTTTTGTTTTGTTGTAGAAGTTGGTGTGTGTGTGTGTGTGTGTGTGCGTTGGGATGTCCCTTTCTTGTTTCTCTAGAAAGCTATTGCAAAAGTGTTCAGCCAGTGATAAAACCACTATAACTCACAACAGGGAATCAATGTCGGGAAAGAAACGGCAGCCAACTGATAGCCTTGACTGGAGTGAAAAAGTTATTTGGTTAACAGAGGAAAAAAGGAAAGCCTTGCTGGGATGTAATATTATCCATGATGTCATTTTAGTTTCCAAACAGCGTTAGCTTTCACAGGGTGAAAAAGAAAAACATTAATAGTGTCAGCATTTATTGTTCTTGTGCTGGTTTACACCGCGATTCTTTTTTCTCGTGCAGCAGTACAAAGAACTGAATCTGGCCAGCCGTTCATTAGTTCTTAAATAAACAATCCCGTTAGTTCTGAACCTCTAGAGGTTTGGTGGTGGCGGAGGGGGCAGAAAGGAGTGTATTTCCGATTACTGCTCTGAAGCTATTACATACATTCCTTTACAATGATAAAAACTGCAAAAACACACGTCGAAAAGATTTTCACACTTAACAAAATAAATCCCACGCCTGGAATACCATAGTCACACTTTAAATATTTAACACTGAACTACATTTTTGGAAATATGCAGGGAAATTATCATTATCATTCCAAAAAGAGAATGAACTGGATTCAAGCAAAGCTGTAGCCTACCCTTTCCAAGCATCCTACGATACTTCGTGGGGGAAAAAAAAGACTTTTTGGCATTTCAGGGTGGGCTCAAGTCAGACTGACACTAACATAGGTTTCTAAATGTGACTGCAAAAGCACAGACATGATTATTATAAGGGATAGCACGTCGAAACATTAGGGTTAAATAAAAGGTTGTGAAACAATTATGGGGCGTGTCGGCAGTTTTGTAGGCTAATATATTCGATTTCGTGCAGCACGTTTCAAGTTTATTCCTGAAGACATGTGGAAGGGCCCAAAAAACAATATTAAAAGTTCTCGTAATGTGGTGTATAAGACTGCAAGACTATATCCTACAAACAAGCAATCTAAGCAAATGAAAATGTGTGGTGAATACCCAAAATGAGCTGTTAAACACTTTTAGCATCCCTTTTGCAGATATTTAAACAACATAAGAAAAAGAACACACTCAAACACGCATCTACTAGCCTACATGTTTGTTGAACCGCTGTCACAAAGGTGTTTTCATTCCTGCGGTCGCCCGCTCCAGTAACCCATAAAAAACAAACAATATAGCCTACCATGTATCGACTGAAACCAAAAACTACGTTCTTTTCACTTTGAAGTCCTCAGCCCGCCTGTGCTCTCGACCTGTATGTTCTGGATTTCATAGTTAGTAGACTGCTTCTGAGTTCCGAAACACAATTTCTGGTGACCTACAATAAAGTCATACAAACATAGCCGTCGCTACTGAAATTTCAAAAAGGGCTACCTTTTTGTTTGTCCATCGCTGACGACGTTCAGGGTTTTCCAAAGGCGCCGTCTCTATCTTTTCCAGATGGCATAATTGTGTATGAGGTCCGCTGCACTGCGACTTTTGCAAGCTACGGTGTCAGAATGAAACTCCACGATTTACTGTAAAAGCAAGCACACAGCCACGATAGAATTCGACCAAGCTGCTCCTACCTCCTACCACCTTGAAAGTTGTTGGGATACTCTTAACCTTTCTCCCTCAACATAAACACACGACCCATCGACTCATCAGAAAGGATGTTCAACAGCTACATACTGCTCTCTACAGGGAGCAAAAAGTTTGCAGTTTCAACGAAACAGTTGTGTCCCCCGGCTATGTGAGCTAGCCTTTGTTCATTCTTAATACACATTATATCAAAAAAACAGCCTTGCATTCAGGTTAATACATAAAGATTCACACCTTGAATAAATGATGCAACATAGACCACTCACTCTAACTAAATTCAATAATTATTTTTATTTTATTTTCAACACACTTTCACATAAAAAAATTAGAAGTTGAAAATGAAGCTGCTGCAACAAGTACTGTAACTAATGCCCTCTGTCAGCCATGGCAGAAAGCCTGATTGTGCATTGAAATGTGTGACAATGACCTACTGAGAATCAGGTGGAATGACGAATAATAAGGGGTTGCTAGCAGATGACAAAAAACGACCATGATCACAGGCGTAACATCGGTGCAGGGAGGGGAAACAAAGTGAGAGCATTATGACGTGGGTTAAAATGTCCAATTAACATTATCTCCAACTTGCAAACCGAGACCATGTTGCTGAGAACAAATACATCGCTGACTTTTAGCGAGGCGCCAAAAAATAAAATAAAATAAAATAAAATAAAAAAAAACCTGAAAAGTTATCACAAGTTGATATGTGGCGGGAGATCATTACAGATAAGATGTGCGTGAAATGAGTCCTGAATCCGAAAATTGGCTTGGAGTCCAGAGGGTGCATCCATTGCGTGTGACATCCAGTCTCTTCAACATACCTCCAACACACCTCACACTTTACGGTCTTCTGGAAGAGCTCTGACAGCCCTGCAGCCGCGTCTCCACGGGTTTCCAAACGCTGGAACCAGGCGGCAGGGCCTGAGAGGGGCCGAGAAGCCGGACGGCTGTCGTGCGTGTCGCCTGCCGTGGTGTTTTGTCTGGCTCTCGATCCCAGCGAAGAAAAAAAAAAACCCTCAGCACAACAGGTGGCATAAGCCGCGGAGGGCCGCCCGTCTGCGGCGGAGAGCCGTGTGGCGCTAAGGGGTCACGGAGCCAAGATGGCCGTGACCTTCCTTGTCACGCACCTGTCGCGGTGCCTCCTTACAGTGACCCCCTGCACGGGCCTTCATATCACAGTCAGTGTCTGTGGTTCTGCCACGCCCTCAGCAAGGAGGGCACAGGGCCCCACCCCATTATCATCAGGCTTTTTCATCTTATTCACTTATACTAATGAAGACAAGATGTTTACTTACTCTACATTCTTATATTGATATATATGCTTGTAAGAAGAATGCAATTCACCTCTTGGAAAGTCATGCCACGACCTAGGTAGTACTAATATACTTTGCCCAAAAACAAATGTTGCACATCATTTGTTTTTTATGTGAAACCATAGCAGAAGAATGCCAAAAACTATACATTTCAGATATATTAATATCAGGAGCCTGGGTTCACTGAAACCATAATTGGCAGTGGAAAAACAGGGAAATTTTTTGTAGATGTAAATTAATATTCACTTCATAATTTATCCTATAAAACAGGAATACTGCTCTTGTTAAACACAAACGAAACCTCAAAGGTGCTTGAAAACATGATAGCAGCAAGACTGAGACAAAAAAGAGAGGGAAGAGATGAAACCTATGTTTACACTGAGCTGCTCATTCCAGGTTAGAGGAAATACAGGGGGAAGTGTAACATATATAAACTAGCCGAAAGCTGTGACACTAAAAAGTCACTTTTATCTAAAAGCCTTCTGTCACCACACGTGATTTCTGGATTATTGAAAATAACAGTTCAATGGAACTGTTCCCTTCCATTTAAAGACATTTTGGTAAATAATCATAAGAAAATGATAAAAAGTATTAATTAAATAAACCGAAATGAATTTTTCAAAACTACTTCAAAATCCACGGAAAACAGCGCAGAAAAAGTTACAAGACCATCCTTTCTGCTGGTAGTTCAGTCTCAGTGACAGAATCATACTGCTTATTTTTTAGCTGACACGCTACTAAGTTGTAGTTGCTAAACTAGACATTTTGACAGTGAAGTCAATAATCTCCATAGCCAAACTATTTGTGGCAGTGTTTGCATGTTAAGTGTGAACTGAGTAATGTGTTTCGCTTCAGGAAATACTAAACTCAGTAAGTTCTACCTTCCCAGAGGGAAGTAGCCAGAACTGACTCACTCGACTATAGCTCTTTGAGCATGTCCATATGGACATCTCACAGAAGAAAAGCTATTTGTCATTATTCCCATATTCTCCCACTTTGCAGCTGCAATTGGAGAGAGAAAGAAGATATGGAGGCTTTGACCAGTGATAAGACTGTTGATAGGTGATTTCTATATAAATACGGTCAGGGACGAGAGTTTCTTCAGGTCTGACACAGTGCAGCTGTGCCAATCAAAGAGCTTTCCTAGTCCTGTCCTTTCCTAGAATTTTGCCTGTGATCTGTTTCATTTTGTTTTCTTGAATGTATACACATTTGCCTCGCTTCCCAGGGAGTGCAGTGGCTTGCGTCCCACTAAAAGAGAGAGACCTTCTTTTTCAGGTCGTTGCGTTTCCAGAGAGAGAGCTGATCGAATTCCTCGATGGGCATTCCAAATAAGTGCTGAAATTCCTCTGGAGCCAGGTGCTTCTGTGGGGGGGGGGATCAATGGGACACACGTCAAGCACTAGATTCACACTCGGTCCATTCTAAGCGTGTTGCCTTAAATTAACTTAGTGATAAGGTTACAGTACTTACAGTGTTTCCTTTTAGATTTAACATTATCAGGTCTGACTTGTGACATAATGTTGAGGTCATGCAACAATCTTGCAAACCAGTTATTGGTTCTTTTTTATGCTCAATGATAGCTCTCATCCAGCTCTGTTCATCGTAAATGATGGTTAAATACCCCATGTGACTACAACCACAATATTTAGTTGGAAATGCAAAGAATTCAAAAGAATTACACTCTTTCATGTTTTTGCATTATACTGATGATATGCTTCTCTTGATGAGAGTATGCAATAAAATGCGTACAAGATCTCAGCTTCTGAAAAACCAATCATCAGCACAAACATGATGTGATTCCTACAGTGTATCTATCTGAAGACCATAGATACAGTAGCGTGTTCCCGCTGCGCATACAGATGAGTACACCCCCTCATCATCCTACCTCCAGTCGCATCCTGTCAACCCCCGGTGGGAGTTTGCTTCTGCCTCTGTGGGTGACGATGAGCATTTCATAGGGGTATATCTGTGAACAGCATGCATGCCCAAGCATTAATACACAGCGCCTGTTTCAAAGTAAACCTGGGATGCCCATTATCAAACACAGCGGTGTTAGCAGGGTTAATAGACTCCGAAGCACTACCCAGTATTTATCTGATGTAAAGCCATTTCCATGCACAGCTCATGCTGTATGAATTAAAGGGGTTTCCCTTTTACCTGGTCTTTATCAAATTACTATCATCTTCAGCCTTCTCCACTCCTAAAACATAATTTCTTTTCTTTCTTCAATCGTTTTGCTTTTTGTTCTTTTCTTTTGCTACGACAGAACGAGGGAATTGAAAACAGCAAGCAATTATTTGATTAATTAATACAGCCTTCAAATCTTTCAGTTCCAAAGCAAAACCTTGCCCCTTAATTTTTTCCCCCCATTTTGCTTCTCTCAGTCGCTGTGGATGAAGGACTACACAAAGCGGTGAAATGTTAATGATATACCGATCAGACGAAGCGGACTCTACCATGACGGGGCAGGTTTCACTTTGGAGCATGATAGCTTTGAGGGTCTGTTCAGAGCGTTGAGTTAGTCAAGGCCCTCTCACCTTCTGTTCCAACATACTGGGCAGTGAGTTTCCTCTGTCCATCCTCCCTCTCTGAGCCTCTCCATTCTACAGGGACCCCACCCCAGACACACCCAACACAGAGGAGACCCGCGTGAGCACCTCGCTGACACACACACACACACAGGGTCTCTTCCACTCACACACTCCACTGTCAGCTGCTTACATAAGCAATGAGCTTCACCGCGAGCATTAATAAAAAGATGCAGTGTCAATGACAACCCAGAAAATCTCATGTTATCGTGTGCAAGGTGAAAAATGAAATTTTAAAGAAAATGAAAAAAGTCTACAGAATGAAACAATGGACATTCAGATTTACTGAAATAAATCAACTTGGAAAGAAGACAGTATGTACTGTGTATATACTGTTCTTGTATGAGCTCTCCTACCTGGAGACCTGTTGGACAAAGAGAAGAGAACACAGATGCTGGGATCAGAATGGTCAGACCACACCGTTTCATCTAAAACTACTTTTGCTGACTGCTGGCAACAACTGGCATTCCTAAATGTCAGTTAAACACTTCAGAGGTACTGTAGGTGGACTGCCTGGTAACATTAATTACATTAATCTAAATCCTTAAGTCTTATCTTAATACGTTTCATTGTTTTCTAAATACATTCTCTAATGATTGTTTTATTTGATATTGATTAAATGAAATTAAACACATGTATCTCCAAAAATACATTAGCTCCAACTATAACAGCCAATATCTTATTTCCTCAGCAAACATTTTGTCCTGTTGCATGTTAAAATGTACATTTTTTTGTATACATTTCCAGAATTCAGAGTTTCAATACTAGTATAATTATTTTCTATCCTTACCAGGAAAGACTTCATTTTAACACATGAGAATATAACAAGCAATGGTATGCGTCTGCCCTTACCTGTCCCTCCCTTGTCACTGTCTGGAGAGAACTCAGCAGACTGGAGCTAAGAGTAGAGAAAAGCAAGCATTTAGAAGGTAAATCAGCCTCCAGTACAAGGTAATATCAAGCACATCTACCACTAATGGTACATTCAGGTACAACTAATGAAATACTTGGTGTTGCGGTAATTAGCAGAATGACAGAGTGATTCATACACTACTCTTACGGACACAAGTCAAGCACAACAGTAAGTACACACTGACACTGCAGAAGCTCAGATTCGCCTGAGCTGAGACCGTGAAAACGCACCCTGCTGAGTCCGGTCCTGCTGCATGCTGGGAGAGAGACGGATTTGGAGGCCCTTGAAGACGATCCTGTGGGAAATACAGGCAGTGAAACAGCGTTCACTTCCAAGGAGTCACTTTGCATTTCTACGGTGGTTTTCTTCTGCCTTGACTCTAAATTAATTGGTACATTCTGTTAGCATGTAATCCTTCTTCACCAGTCTTGTGAGGGGAAAAAGGTCACAAACACAAAATTTCCCGGTTGCAAAGCTAATTCCAGGTTGCTTTGGAGTAGTGCAACTGATACAGTAACTTTACATGGAGTAAAAATAATGATTACAGAAATAAGAAATAGAATAAATGCAATATAAGAAATCTATAACCAACATGAACAAGAAATCTGGAATTTCAAGGCCTCAGCAATACCAACAGCTAATAGATAAGCCATTGCTACATGGACCTGTGCAGGACATTTCTACAGCTATTTCTATTTCATTTGTCTTCATTTGGATAGTGGTTTTAGTCCGTTTTATAGGTATCCAACGTACCAATACAATTACACTGTAGGTATCCACCTTCAAATTCACCACCCAGAAACTTCCACATTTCCAAAAACATAAATCAGTTGAGGTTTCGGCCAAAAAAAGCTACTAATTGGCCTTTACGCAACATGCACTTTCCAATGTCAGAATTGTATGGCACTGTACAACCCCTAACTGCAATTACCAGCTCAGACCACTAGGGGTCCTCACAGGTTTGGCTCCAACAATAAATACCCTCTCTGACTTCAAGAATTCCTCAAATAATCTGGTCCCCAGAACAGAACATCCGTTTCCCTGCCAGATTCCATTCTCAAACTCTAACTGAATATGGAGAGCAGCCGTACAGCTGTCTGGCGAAGATGGCAACATCATAATTAACCCAGCCAATAGGGAGGAGATTAAAAAGGGGAGGGGCTTTTACTGGAATGAGTCAAGCTTCTCACAGTTTAACAGGGAGACTCAGGATGGGTCCTGCATGCTGTGATGAGGGAAAGAGAGAACAGAGAGGAAAGCAGGGGCAATTGGAGCCTGAATGGAATCAGTCAGGATGCCCTTTTAGACTCTGAAGTAGTCTGTGCTGGAATGCCTGACATTTTAGAGAGTCTGTCTGGAGCTGACATGCAGCTGAACAACATCTTTGTCACATGGCACAGTCTGGAAGAGAGGACATGAGGACATCCGAGGACACACACACATAAGAATGCTACCACAAGGAGAAATGAGTGCACACGTGCACACACACACACACACGTAGTGAGGCTTAAAAAGGCATAAAAATCCAAATAACTTTAAAATTACATTCGACTAACTGCACATTTTCTGAGTCTTTAATTGAGACACTACAGTCACAACAATTTCCTCCAGATTTCAAAGCAAAATGATATGTCAGTGTTTACCCTTTGAAGAGAAGAAATCATCTTACAGCCCTGAAAATTCTGCCTGTTCTCATGATGTGTGTGGGTTTTAAGTCCTGTCAGCTTTCCCACCCAACAATCACAACAAAACAATGCACACACACAGACACAGACACAGACACACACACACACAATTTAAGCTCATACACATAAACTGTATACGCTTTTGTTGGCTCAGACTAACCCTGGTGCATGGGTGTTCTGTCTGGCAGTGAGCGGGTTTTCCTGCGAATGGGGACCGATTTCTCTATTTCCTCCTTCAGGATCAATTTCCCCAGGTTGGACTGGATCTAGAAGAGAAACAGTTTCATTACTGCAACTGAAATAGGCCCTTTCCCCAAAATACACCCACACTCTTCTCCCTGAATATGAGTTATTTTAAAAGTAGGTTACAAAGATGGTAACAGGTACATACATACATGTAAGTTAAATTTATAAAAGTAGATAAAGGAATAGAGGAATAATTATAAAGTTCATACATGCAAAATCTCTCACACAGTTATCTTACAGTATATGAAAGGCATTTAATTTAACATTTTAATTACATTACAAAAGATACCTGAACTTATAATGAGGTATATCACCACACATAGTGTAGCTTTATATATGTAGCTACCATATCTATATGCACTAGATATATATCTAACTATTTCCACTATATGTGGTGATACACAGCATGGTTAATATACTGTATTCTGGTGTGCTCTGGTGAGTGCAACCTGGTATCCAATCATGGCTTCCTGTACCTTGTTGAGCTCCTGTCTCTGAAGCTGCCTCAACCTCATCATGTCCTCAGACAGATCTCCGTCATCATACTCTTCATCCTCCTCGTTGTCACCCCCTTCTGCTTTCCTTTGCGAGGCGGCTTTCTTCCTCCACTCCGTCTCTATGACAGCAAGGGGGAGGAGATATCTGAGAGAGAGAGAGAGAGAGAGGCCCACTGCCCCCGCACAGCCTGAGAGCCGAGCCTCTCCACCCACAACATTCACCTGCTGAGGAGAGAACTGAGCCATTCCAGAACCTTTCAGCTGAAAAGCATTCTGGGAGAGAGCCACTGTTTTCAGACTACAGTACAGCTGCTAATTCTGTCTTGGCATTAAACCACATCTTAGCACTAGCCAATCTGACAAGGAGGTTGTGTTACTGCAGAAAGATTTGGGTCTGGTTTTGTCCTTAACTTTGATTTAAACACACTGTAAACAGAGGTCTAACTCTCAATTAAATGCAAGCACATTTCTTCCATTAGCTTAGGTGATAGATGGACTTGCCAACCTGTTTTATGAATTCACTTCCATCTAATTGCATGTCAAAGTTAAGGACAAACAGTGTTTGAATCTTGGCCAAGCTCCAATAAATAAGATTTTGGAATTGGGCACCATATGAGTGGAAGTGGAAAGAGGAGGCTGTGGAGAACAGTGTGAGGGTGGAGGTGGAATCCTGAGTAAGGAGGCAGGAGGCGTACCTACGACAGCCAGGGAGGGCGGGCAGGGCCAATAGTCAGTCTCGATCTTAGAGGGCTGGTTGGGATCAGGCGGCTGGGCAGCAGGAAACTTGGAAGACTCGATGATCAGATCTTCTATGTGTTTGCTGTGCGGGACTGACGCAGAGACATCTGCACAGGGACGCAGGTAGCAAGAACAGCTGGAATGCTTCGCTTCATGAAGTGCAAATCAAAACCATTCATGGGCAAGTCAGCCAATAGAGCTTAGCTTTGTAGAAATGCCAAAAACAACTCAGGCTTCCAATTCGTGATTTGTGAATTTTTTTAGAAAGAATTCTCTTATAAATGAAAGACAAAGAGAAGATTATCAAGCACTAACAAAATAAATCAGTAAATCCAAATATGTATTCAGTACCTTGTTTGTAAATTGGTCGCTTTTTATAAATGTTGGTACCGTTGTCTGGAATGGAAAAAGAAATAAAAATGTATCAAAATCAACCTTTGTATTCAGCCAGAAATTACGTAAAACATTAGATATGAGATGAGAATATTCAAAAACTGGAGACAGGCAATGGCAAACAGAACTCAACAGAAAAATACACAGTGCAGCACCAGACCCTTCTAGGGCCCCAGTAAGGGGGGTCCAGACTCCAGAGCGACGATGAGTACCTGGCCTATGAAAGTGCTGCATGGGGCCCTTGGCAGAGGTGCTGATCTTGCGGGATTGAACTGTGGATCCCCCTAGTGAGGAACCCCCCGGAGACTTCTGCTCTGGCCACTCCTTGGGCTCCTTGCTGGCACAAGTCTGGTAAAAGAGGACAGAGGTTCTGAATGAAGCTTACACAATCTATAGGTTGAAGATTTGTCCATAGTGAACCTCATTATACACTCCTATATCAGAGATCTGTGTTGTATGTTAATCTTATTCTTTAAATGTGATGTTTATTTGTGATTTCTTTCTTTCGCCTGGCTGTGTTGGCTGGAGATTAGTTAAAGACTCCTGCCTCCTACAAAAAATCCCGTCACTTTGCCTGGACAGCTACAGATGAAGAGTAAGTCTCTATAATTTCCTTAATTGTCACCCCATTATTTTACTCAATTAGTTTAACATATTCCAACACCAGCTGTACATCCCCCGGAACAATCCAATATTCATAATATGGCCAATCCTAGATCCCAACAATTAACATGTAGTTAAGCTAATGGCAGTAAAACACCAGACAACAGTAAAGTGATCACTTCCATAATTGTACAGCGAGATATGTCAATATAATGATCCATCCTTGGGTGTGGGGGGTTTTCAAAGGGATGCATGCCTGACAGATGGATATATGCTGTTAAATCAATTGTCCCCTTTGCACACTGGGATGTTGAAAGAAGAAGTATACCTCTGATTCACTAAGAAAGCCCAATGATACGAAAATCTAATATAATATATATTATCCTGAATATTCCCCGTATAAAACACCACTTACACAGTTCCCTGTGGGTCAAGATACATAGCACTGTATGTGCTGTTATGTGATTTAAACTACATAGACAAGTACTATAAATATAATGAAAAGACTGGCAGTTATTTCACACACTCTAAATCTCACCCACAGCAGAAGTCACATAAAACACTGCCCTCCTTCACTTCTGTACATTCATAAATAACCAGGCCAAAATGTCAATCCTGCTCCATTGCAGTATATATAAACACCAGTGGATGAGTTGGCAAGCTACGAATAGTGGAGACAGAGTAATTACTTTATTTAAATTACTTTATTTTAACTACCCCAGATATAAATTTGATTGTTTTGCATAATTAACCAGATCGCCAATTTAAATAAGGCTCACTCAATTCTACCATGATACACGACAGCATTATGCATATAGCCTTTGTACATTTCCCATATAATCAATTTAGCTATCATGAATAAAATGGCTGCAAGTTAAAAACCAATCTTTGCTACAGTCAAATGTATTTAATGTCAATCTCCATTAAACTTTAAATGATTATGTGGCATTGAGAGATTGAGTTTAAAGGTAATTTCTCTGTAGATGTTACTTTTTTCTTTAAAGGATGCCGTATTAGCAACAAAAACACACACAGCGAAATTGCTACATCTTTGCAGATTCTTAGTTAAACTGCAAAGCAAGTTAGACAAATTAATAAAAAACAGAGCCATCGCCCCCAGAGGCAGCAGTATTCATGCCTAGCCCACAGGGACACACAGTAATGTGGTTGTGAAGTGAGGCCTTGTGGCTTTATACTCAGAGTAATCATCCCTCTGAAAGCCCAGGCGCCATTCATCTTACCTCAGGGGAGGGTGGGGGTGAGATGGAGCGGGGCGACATTGATCTCTGAGAGACGAGAGAGTGGGGGTTGGGGGGGGGGAGAGAAAAGGATGCAGTTAGCCGTTTCACCTTCATAGCATTCTCACCAAGGCTGTCCTCAACCACAAACACTGTCCCAGGACCACCTATTCACCACTCTCAGGGTGAAGGGTTTGGGGCTTAGTGAATCTTCACTCCCATTTAACAGAGAGAAAAGCCAGGGGCCCAAACGTCTCTGAGCTGGAAGTCCTACAGACTGCTCAGTTTGAGTGGATTTCTTCAGCATGTGTAAATAATATTGCTGCAAAGATGGTCTATTCAGAAACCCACCCACCATCACTTCACAATTCTGAAAATCAACAGAGGACAGCCACAGCACGGAGGCAATACAGGACAGATACAAAGAGACAAGGACAAGTAAACAAAATGCATGAATTTAAATTTTTGTCTTTTATGCATGTACAAAGGTCATTCCGTTGCAAGTAAAAAGGTTGAATTTAAAAAAAAAATGAAACAAATGATTTAACAGACAATGCAACAATGTAACACACAAATTGGGGGAGCAAAGACGAGAATGTGTGCGCAAGCTGCCAGAAAGCACAAGCTGCCAGAAATCACTTCTTTTCAGAACACTGGCTGACGAGCAGCATTGCTAGTAAGGAGTGTATGGCCAGTGGAGTCATGCTTGAGTGACAAGGCAGAAAAAAAGAAGCATGAAGCCCTCCTTCCCTTATTAACTGTGTCTCACCCAAAAAGATGTACGGTCATAGTCGTGAGCTGAACAGTCAAGATCTGATTCTGGACTGTAGGGTACGTCACTGACTCAAAGACTAGTACTAGCACTGGTACTGGTGGCTGGATGGGCCACATTCTTCTTCAAGATCATGAGGCATGCATCTTAAAATACCTATTTATACACCATTTGATAGCCAATGATATGGAAGGTTCTTGGTATACAGAATGACATGGAGGTGAAATAATGATGAATTGTGTTGTAATGAGTGCTGACCTCTCGGCTCCTGGGCAGCTCAGATCTTTCCAGAGAGGAGTAGTTGAAATGGGGTTCATAGATCATTAAATCCGGCCGTTCAATGTCGAGTATAGCTTTGTCTTTGG